>NW_027521951.1:0-41820 GCF_052094955.1 Ictidomys tridecemlineatus
CAATCCCACTTGGCTCGCCCAATTTCTTTCTTCTAGGTGAAACCGTTCTTTGGCAGTAACTGGTTTCATTTTGAGGTTTCACTCTGTTTTCTCCTATAGGGATACATGTATTTGGAACTCTAAATCAAACACGGTTTGTGCTAGCTCTTTGAAACTTGACACCATAAAGCAGTTTCAAGTTCTATCTCTATGGTTTGTTTGCTGTTGATGTAGCCCTAAGCAGAGACTGGCGAGAATCACTTACATGGAAAGGGCCTGCCAAGCTTCCAAAAAACTACGAGTTGCCTGAAATCTCAGCACACACTTTTTCACCCAATCTTGATGAAACTTTCAGGTAATGATCAGTACACCAATCCCACTTGGCTCGCCAAATTTCGTTCTTCTAGGTGAAACCGTTCGTTGGCAGTAACCGGTTTCATTTTGAGGTTTCACTCTGTTTTCTCCTATAGGGATACATGTATTTGGAACTCTAAATCAAACAGGGTTTGTGCTAGCTCTTTGAAACTTGACACCATAAAGCAGTTTCAAGTTCTATCTCTATGGTTTGTTTCCTGTTGATGTAGCCCTAAGCAGAGACTGGCGAGAATCACTTTCATGGAAAGGGCCTGCCAAGCTTCCAAAAAACTATGAGTTTCCGGAAATCTCAGCACACACTTTTTCATCAATCTTTATGAAACTTTCAGGTAATGATCAGTACACCAATCCCACTTGGCTCGCCAAATTTCGTTCTTCTAGGTGAAACCGTTTGTTGGCAGTAACCGGTTTCATTTGGAGGTTTCACTCTGTTTTCTCCTATAGGGATACATGTATTTGGAAGTCTAAATAAAACACGGTTTGTGCTAGCTCTTTGAAACTTGACACCATAAAGCAGTTTCAAGTTCTATCTCTATGGTTTGTTTGCTGTTGATGTAGCCCTAAGCAGAGACTGGCGAGAATCACTTTCATGGAAAGGGCCTGCCAAGCTTCCAAAAAACTAAGAGGTGCCTGAAATTTCTTCAAAACTTTTTCACCCACTCTTGATGAAACTTTCAGGTAATGATCAGTACACCAATCCCACTCCGCTCGCCAAATTTCGTTCTTCTAGGTGAAACCGTTCGTTGGCAGTAACCGGTTTCATTTTGAGGTTTCACTCTGTTTTCTCCTATAGGGATACATGTATTTGGAACTCTAAATCAAACACGGTTTGTGCTAGCTCTTTGAAACTTGACACCATAAAGCAGTTTCAAGTTCTATCTCTATGGTTTGTTTGCTGTTGATGTAGCCCTAAGCAGAGACTGGCGAGAATCACTTTCATGGAAAGGGCCTGCCAAGCTTCCAAAAAACTACGAGTTTCCGGAAATCTCAGCACACACTTTTTCACCCAATCTTGATGAAACTTTCAGGTAATGATCAGTACACCAATCCCACTTGGCTCGCCAAATTTCGTTCTTCTAGGTGAAACCGTTTGTTGGCAGTAACCGGTTTCATTTGGAGGTTTCACTCTGTTTTCTCCTATAGGGATACATGTATTTGGAACTCTAAATCAAACACGGTTTGTGCTAGCTCTTTGACACTTGACACCATAAAGCAGTTTCAAGTTCTATCTCTATGGTTTGTTTGCTGTTGATGTAGCCCTAAGCAGAGACTGGCGAGAATCACTTTCATGGAAAGGGCCTGCCAAGCTTCCAAAAAACTACGAGGTGCTTGAAATCTCTTCAAAACTTTTTCACCCACTCTTGATGAAACTTTCAGGTAATGATCAGTACACCAATCCGACTTGGCTCGCCAAATTTCGTTCTTCTAGGTGAAACCGTTCGTTGGCAGTAACCGGTTTCATTTTGAGGTTTCACTCTGTTTTCTCCTATAGGGATACATGTATTTGGAACTCTAAATCAAACACTGTTTGTGCTAGCTCTTTGAAACTTGACACCATAAAGCAGTATCAAGTTCTATCTCTATGGTTTGTTTGCTGTTGATGTAGCCCTAAGCAGAGACTGGCGAGAATCACTTTCATGGAAAGGGCCTGCCAAGCTTCCAAAAAACTACGAGTTGCCTGAAATCTCAGCACACACTTTTCACCCAATCTTGATGAAACTTTCAGGTAATGATCAGTACAACAATCCCACTTGGCTCGCCAAATTTCGTTCTTCTAGGTGAAACCGTTCGTTGGCAGTAACCGGTTTCATTTTGAGGTTTCACTCTGTTTTCTCCTATAGGGATACATTTATTTGGAACTCTAAATCAAACACGGTTTGTGCTAGCTCTTTGAAACTTGACACCATAAAGCAGTTTCAAGTTCTATCTCTATGGTTTGTTTGCTGTTCATGTAGCCCTAAGCAGAGACTGGCGAGAATCACTTTCATGGAAAGGGCCTGCCAAGCTTCCAAAAACTAGGAGTTGCCTGAAATGTCAGCACACAATTTTTCACCCAATCTTGATGAAACTTTCAGGTAATGATCAGTACACCAATCCCACTTGGCTCGCCAAATTTCGTTCTTCTAGGTGAAACCGTTCGTTGGCAGTAACCGGTTTCATTTTGAGGTTTCACTCTGTTTTCTCCTATAGGGATACATGTATTTGGAACTCTAAATCAAACACGGTTTGTGCTAGCTCTTTGAAACTTGACACAATAAAGCAGTTTCAAGTTCTATCTCTATGGTTTGATTGCTGTTGATGTAGCCCTAAGCAGAGACTGGCGAGAAACACTTTCATGGAAAGGGCCTGCCAAGCTTCCAAAAAACTACGAGTTGCCTAAAATCTCAGCACACACTTTTTCACCCAATCTTGATGAAAATTTCAGGTAATGATCAGTACACCAATCCCACTTGGCTCGCCAAATTTCGTTCTTCTAGGTGAAACAGTTCGTTGGCAGTAACCGGTTTCATTTTGAGGTTTCACTCTGTTTTCTCCTATAGGGATACATGTATTTGGAACTCTAAATCAAACACGGTTTGTGCTAGCTCTTTGAAACTTGACACCATAAAGCAGTTTCAAGTTCTATCTCTATGGTTTGTTTGCTGTTGATGTAGCCCTAAGCAGAGACTGGCGAGAATCACTTTCATGGAAAGGGCCTGCCAAGCTTCCAAAAAACTACGAGTTTCCTGAAATCTCAGCACACACTTTTTCACCCAATCTTGATGAAACTTTCTGGTAATGATCAGTACACCAATCCCACTTGGCTCGCCAAATTTCGTTCTTCTAGGTGAAACCGTTCGTTGGCAGTAACCGGTTTCATTTTGAGGTTTCACTCTGTTTTCTCTTATAGGGATACATGTATTTGGAACTCTAAATCAAACACGGTTTGTGCTAGCTCTTTGAAACTTGACACCATAAAGCAGTTTCAAGTTCTATCTCTATGGTTTGTTTGCTGTTGATGTAGCCCTAAGCAGAGACTGGCGAGAATCACTTTCATGGAAAGGGCCGGCCAAGCTTCCAAAAAACTACGGGTTTCCGGAAATCTCAGCACACACTTTTTCACCCAATCTTGATAAAACTTTCAGGTAATGATCAGTACACCAATCCCACTTGGCTCGCCAAGTTTCGTTCTTCTAGGTGAAACCGTTCGTTGGCAGTAACCGGTTTCATTTTGAGGTTTCACTCTGTTTTCTCCTATAGGGATACATGTATTTGGAACTCTAAATCAAACACGGTTTGTGCTAGCTTTTGAAACTTGACACCATAAAGCAGTATCAAGTTCTATCTCTATGGTTTGTTTGCTGTTGATGTAGCCCTTAGCAGAGACTGGCGAGAATCACTTTCATGGAAAGGGCCTGCCAAGCTTCCAAAAAACTACGAGTTGCCTGAAATCTCAGCACACACTTTTTCACCCAATCTTGATGAATCTTTCAGGTAATGATCAGTACACCAATCCCACTTGGATCGCCAAATTTCGTTCTTCTAGGTGAAACCGTTCGTTGGCAGTAACCGGTTTCATTTTGAGGTTTCACTCTGTTTTTTCCTATAGGGATACATGTATTTGGAACTCTAAATCAAACACGGTTTGTGCTAGCTCTTTGAAACTTGACACCATAAAGCAGTTTCAAGTTCTATCTCTATGGTTTGTTTTCTGTTGATGTAGCCCTAAGCAGAGACTGGCGAGAATCACTTTCATGGAAAGGGCCTGCCAAGGTTCCAAAAACTACGAGTTGCCTGAAATGTCAGCACACACTTTTTCACCCACTCTTGATGAAACTTTCAGGTAATGATCAGTACACCAATCCCACTTGGCTCGCCAAATGTCGTTCTTCTAGGTGAAACCGTTCGTTGGCAGTAACCGGTTTCATTTTGAGGTTTCACTCTGTTTTCTCCTATAGGGATACATGTATTTGGAACTCTAAATCAAACACGGTTTGTGCTAACCCTTTGAAACTTGACACAATAAAGCAGTTTCAAGTTCTATCTCTATGGTTTGTTTGCTGTTGATGTAGCCCTAAGCAGAGACTGGCGAGAATCACTTTCATGGAAAGGGCCTGCCAAGCTTCCAAAAAACTACGAGTTGCCTGAAATCTCAGCACACACTTTTTCACCCAATCTTGATGAAACTTTCAGGTAATGATCAGTACACCAATCCCACTTGGCTCGCCAAATGTCGTTCTTCTAGGTGAAACAGTTCGTTGGCAGTAACCGGTTTCATTTTGAGGTTTCACTCTGTTTTCTCCTATAGGGATACATGTATTTGGAACTCTAAATCAAACACGGTTTGTGCTAGCTCTTTGAAACTTGACACCATAAAGCAGTTTCAAGTTCTATCTCTAAGGTTTGTTTGCTGTTGATGTAGCCCTAAGCAGAGACTGGCGAGAATCACTTTCATGGAAAGGGCCTGCCAAGCTTCCAAAAAACTACGAGTTTCCTGAAATCTCAGCACACACTTTTTCACCCAATCTTGATGAAACTTTCAGGTAATGATCAGTATACCAATCCCACTTGGCTCGCCAAATTTCGTTCTTCTAGGTGAAACCATTCGTTGGCAGTAACCGGTTTCATTTTGAGGTTTCACTCTGTTTTCTCCTACAGGGATACATGTATTTGGAACTCTAAATCAAACACGGTTTGTGCTAGCTCTTTGAAACTTGACACCATAGAGCAGTTTCAAGTTCTATCTCTATGGTTTGTTTGCTGTTGATGTAGCCCTAAGCAGAGAATGGCGAGAATCACTTTCATGGAAAGGGCCTGCCAAGCTTCAAAAAAACTAAGAGTTGCCTGAAATCTCACCACACACTTTTTCACCCAATCTTGATGAAACTTTCAGGTAATGATCAGTACACCAATCCCACTTGGCTCGCCAAATTTCGTTCTTCTAGGTGAAACCGTTTGTTGGCAGTAACCGGTTTCATTTGGAGGTTTCACTCTGTTTTCTCCTATAGGGATACATGTATTTGGAACTCTAAATCAAACACGGTTTGTGCTAGCTCTTTGAAACTTGACACCATAAAGTAGTTTCAAGTTCTATCTCTATGGTTCGTTTGCTGTTGATGTAGCCCTAAGCAGAGACTGGCGAGAATCACTTTCATGGAAAGGGCCTGCCAAGCTTCCAAAAAACTATGAGTTTCCGGAAATCTCAGCACACACTTTTTCACCCAATCTTTATGAAACTTTCAGGTAATGATCAGTACACCAATCCCACTTGGCTCGCCAAATTTCGTTCTTCTAGGTGAAACCGTTTGTTGGCAGTAACCGGTTTCATTTGGAGGTTTCACTCTGTTTTCTCCTATAGGGATACATGTATTTGGAACTCTAAATAAAACACGGTTTGTGCTAGCTCTTTGAAACTTGACACCATAAAGCAGTTTCAAGTTCTATCTCTATGGTTTGTTTGCTGTTGATGTAGCCCTAAGCAGAGACTGGCGAGAATCACTTTCATGGAAAGGGCCTGCCAAGCTTCCAAAAAACTAAGAGGTGCCTGAAATCTCTTCAAAACTTTTTCACCCACTCTTGATGAAACTTTCAGGTAATGATCAGTACACCAATCCCACTCCGCTCGCCAAATTTCGTTCTTCTAGGTGAAACCGTTCGTTGGCAGTAACCGGTTTCATTTTGAGGTTTCACTCTGTTTTCTCCTATAGGGATACATGTATTTGGAACTCTAAATCAAACACGGTTTGTGCTAGCTCTTTGAAACTTGACACCATAAAGCAGTTTCAAGTTCTATCTCTATGGTTTGTTTGCTGTTGATGTAGCCCTAAGCAGAAACTGGCGAGAATCACTTTCATGGAAAGGGCCTGCCAAGCTTCCAAAAAACTACGAGTTGCCTGAAATCTCAGCACACACTTTTTCACCCAATCTTGATGAAACTTTCTGGTAATGATCAGTACACCAATCCCACTTGGCTCGCCAAATTTCGTTCTTCTAGGTGAAACCGTTCGTTGGCAGTAACCGGTTTCATTTTGAGGTTTCACTCTGTTTTCTCTTATAGGGATACATGTATTTGGAACTCTAAATCAAACACGGTTTGTGCTAGCTGTTTGAAACTTGACACCATAAAGCAGTTTCAAGTTCTATCTCTATGGTTTGTTTGCTGTTGATGTAGCCCTAAGCAGAGACTGGCGAGAATCACTTTCATGGAAAGGGCCTGCCAAGCTTCCAAAAAACTACGAGTTTCCAGAAATCTCAGCACACACTTTTTCACCCAATCTTGATGAAACTTTCAGGTAATGATCAGTACACCAATCCCACTTGGCTCGCCAAATTTCGTTCTTCTGGGTGAAACCGTTCGTTGGCAGTAACCGGTTTCATTTTGAGGTTTCACTCTGTTTTCTCCTATAGGGATACATGTATTTGGAACTCTAAATCAAACACGGTTTGTGCTAGCTTTTGAAACTTGACACCATAAAGCAGTATCAAGTTCTATCTCTATGGTTTGTTTGCTGTTGATGTAGCACTAAGCAGAGACTGGCGAGAATCACTTTCATGGAAAGGGCCTGCCAAGCTTCCAAAAAACTACGAGTTGCCTGAAATCTCAGCACACACTTTTTCACCCAATCTTGATGAAACTTTCAGGTAATGATCAGTACACCAATCCCACTTGGATCGCCAAATTTCGTTCTTCTAGGTGAAACCGTTCGTTGGCAGTAACCGGTTTCATTTTGAGGTTTCACTGTTTTTTCCTATAGGGATACATGTATTTGGAACTCTAAATCAAACACGGTTTGTGCTAGCTCTTTGAAACTTGACACCATAAAGCAGTTTCAAGTTCTATCTCTATGGTTTGTTTTCTGTTGATGTAGCCCTAAGCAGAGACTGGCGAGAATCACTTTCATGGAAAGGGCCTGCCAAGGTTCCAAAAACTACGAGTTGCCTGAAATGTCAGCACACACTTTTTCACCCAATCTTGATGAAACTTTCAAGTAATGATCAGTACACCAATCCCACTTGGCTCGCCAAATGTAGTGCTTCTAGGTGAAACCGTTCGTTGGCAGTAACCGGTTTCATTTTGAGGTTTCACTCTGTTTTCTCCTATAGGGATACATGTATTTGGAACTCTAAATCAAACACGGTTTGTGCTAACTCTTTGAAACTTGACACAATAAAGCAGTTTCAAATTCTATCTCTATGGTTTGTTTGCTGTTGATGTAGCCCTAAGCAGAGACTGGCGAGAATCACTTTCATGGAAAGGGCCTGCCAAGCTTCCAAAAAACTACGAGTTGCCTGAAATCTCAGCACACACTTTTTCACCCAATCTTGATGAAACTTTCAGGTAATGATCAGTACACCAATCCCCCTTGGCTCGCCAAATTTCGTTCTTCTAGGTGAAACAGTTCGTTGGCAGTAACCGGTTTCATTTTGAGGTTTCACTCTGTTTTCTCCTATAGGGATACATGTATTTGGAACTCTAAATCAAACACGGTTTGTGCTAGCTCTTTGAAACTTGACACCAGAAAGCAGTTTCAAGTTCTATCTCTATGGTTTGTTTGCTGTTGATGTAGCCCTAAGCAGAGACTGGCGAGAATCACTTTCATGGAAAGGGCCTGCCAAGCTTCCAAAAAACTACGAGTTTCCTGAAATCTCAGCACACACTTTTTCACCCAATCTTGATGAAACTTTCAGGTAATGATCAGTACACCAATCTCACTTGGCTCGCCAAATTTCGTTCTTCTAGGTGAAACCGTTCGTTGGCAGTAACCGGTTTCATTTTGAGGTTTCACTCTGTTTTCTTCTATAGGGATACATGTATTTGGAACTCTAAATCAAACATGGTTTGTGCTAGCTCTTTGAAACTTGACACCACAAAGCAGTTTCAAGTTCTATCTCTATGGTTTGTTTGCTGTTGATGTAGCCCTAAGCAGAGACTGGCGAGAATCACTTTCATGGAAAGGGCCTGCCAAGCTTCCAAAAAACTACGAGTTGCCTGAAATCTCAGCACACACTTTTTCACCCACTCTTGATGAAACTTTCAGGTAATGATCAGTACACCAATCCCACTTGGCTCGCCAAATTTCGTTCTTCTAGGTGAAACAGTTCGTTGGCAGTAACCGGTTTCATTTTGAGGTTTCACTCTGTCTTCTCCTATAGGGATACATGGAATTGGAACTCTAAATCAAACACGGTTTGTGCTAGCTCTTTGAAACTTGACACAATAAAGCAGTTTCAAGTTCTATCTCTATGGTTTGTTTGCTGTTGATGTAGCCCTAAGCAGAGACTGGCGAGAATCACTTTCATGGAAAGGGCCTGCCAAGCTTCCAAAAAACTACGAGTTGCCTGAAATCTCAGCACACACTTTTTCACCCAATCTTGATGAAACTTTCAGGTAATGATCAGTACAACAATCCCACTTGGCTCGCCAAATTTCGTTCTTCTAGGTGAAACCGTTCGTTGGCAGTAACCGATTTCATTTTGAGGTTTCACTCTGATTTCTCCTATAGGGATACATGTATTTGGAACTCTAAATCAAACACGGTTTGTGCTAGCTCTTTGAAACTTGACACCATAAAGCAGTTTCAAGTTCTATCTCTATGGTTTGTTTGCTGTTGATGTAGCCCTAAGCAGAGACTGGCGAGAATCACTTTCATGGAAAGGGCCTGCCAAGCTTCCAAAAAACTACGAGTTGCCTGAAATCTCAGCACACACTTTTTCACCCAATCTTGATGAAACTTTCAGGTAATGATCAGTACACCAATCCCACTTGGCTCGCCAAATTTCGTTCTTCTAGGTGAAACCGTTCGTTGGCAGTAACCGGTTTCATTTTGAGGTTTCACTCTGTTTTCTCCTATAGGGATACATGTATTTGGAACTCTAAATCAAACACGGTTTGTGCTAGCTCTTTGAAACTTGACACCATAAAGCAGTTTCAAGTTCTATCTCTATGGTTTGTTTGCTGTTGATGTAGCCCTAAGCAGAGACTGGCGAGAATCACTTTCATGGAAAGGGCCTGCCAAGCTTCCAAAAAACTACGAGTTTCCTGAAATCTCAGCACACACTTTTTCACCCAATCTTGATGAAACTTTCAGGTAATGATCAGTACACCAATCCCACTTGGCTCGCCAAATTTCGTTCTTCTAGGTGAAACCGTTCGTTGGCAGTAACCGGTTTCATTTTGAGGTTTCACTCTGTTTTCTCCTATAGGGATACATGTATTTGGAACTCTAAATCAAACACGGTTTGTGCTAGCTCTTTGAAACTTGACACCATAAAGCAGTATCAAGTTCTATCTCTATGGTTTGTTTGCTGTTGATGTAGCCCTAAGCAGAGACTGGCGAGAATCACTTTCATGGAAAGGGCCTGCCAAGCTTCCAAAAAACTACGAGTTGCCTGAAATCTCAGCACACACTTTTTCACCCAATCTTGATGAAACTTTCAGGTAATGATCAGTACACCAATCCCACTTGGCTCGCCAAATTTCGTTCTTCTAGGTGAAACCGTTCGTTGGCAGTAACCGGTTTCATTTTGAGGTTTCACTCTGTTTTCTCCTATAGGGATACATGTATTTGGAACTCTAAATCAAACACGGTTTGTGCTAGCTCTTTGAAACTTGACACCATAAAGCAGTTTCAAGTTCTATCTCTATGGTTTGTTTGCTGTTGATGTAGCCCTAAGCAGAGACTGGCGAGAATCACTTTCATGGAAAGGGCCTGCCAAGCTTCAAAAATCTAAGAGTTGCCTGAAATCTCAGCACACACTTTTTCACCCAATCTTGATGAAACTTTCAGGTAATGATCAGTACACCAATCCCACTTGGCTCGCCAAATTTCGTTCTTCTAGGTGAAACCGTTTGTTGGCAGTAACCGGTTTCATTTGGAGGTTTCACTCTGTTTTCTCCTATAGGGATACATGTATTTGGAACTCTAAATCAAACAGGGTTTGTGCTTGCTCTTTGAAACTTGACACCATAAAGCAGTTTCAAGTTCTATCTCTATGGTTTGTTTGCTGTTGATGTAGCCCTAAGCAGAGACTGGCGAGAATCACTTTCATGGAAAGGGCCTGCCAAGCTTCCAAAAAACTACGAGTTGCCTGAAATCTCAGCACACACTTTTTCACCCAATCTTGATGAAACTTTCAGGTAATGATCAGTACACCAATCCCACTTGGCTCGCCAAATTTCGTTCTTCTAGGTGAAACCGTTTGTTGGCAGTAACCGGTTTCATTTGGAGGTTTCACTCTGTTTTCTCCTATAGGGATACATGTATTTGGAACTCTAAATCAAACACGGTTTGTGCTAGCTCTTTGGAAACTTGACACCATAAAGCAGTTTCAAGTTCTATCTCTATGGTTTGTTTGCTGTTGATGTAGCCCTAAGCAGAGACTGGCGAGAATCACTTTCATGGAAAGGGCCTGCCAAGCTTCCAAAAAACTACGAGTTGCCTGAAATCTCAGCACACACTTTTTCACCCAATCTTGATGAAACTTTCAGGTAATGATCAGTACACCAATCCCACTTGGCTCGCCCAATTTCTTTCTTCTAGGTGAAACCGTTCTTTGGCAGTAACTGGGTTCATTTTGAGGTTTCACTCTGTTTTCTCCTATAGGGATACATGTATTTGGAACTCTAAATCAAACACGGTTTGTGCTAGATCTTTGAAACTGGACACCATAAAGCAGTTTCAAGTTCTATCTCTATGGTTTGTTTGCTGTTGATGTAGCCCTAAGCAGAGACTGGCGAGAATCACTTTCATGGAAAGGGCCTGCCAAGCTTCCAAAAAACTACGAGTTGCCTGAAAACTCAGCACACACTTTTTCACCCAATCTTGATGAAACTTTCAGGTAATGATCAGTACACCAATCCCACTTGGCTCGCCAAATTTCGTTCTTCTAGGAGAAACCGTTCGTTGGCAGTAACCGGTTTCATTTTGAGGTTTCACTCTGTTTTCTCTTACAGGGATACATGTATTTGGAACTCTAAATCAAACACGGTTTGTGCTAGCTCTTTGAAACTTGACACAATAAAGCAGTTTCAAGTTCTTTGTCTATGGTTTGTTTGCTGTTGATGTAGCCCTAAGCAGAGACTGGCGAGAATCACTTTCATGGAAAGGGCCTGCCAAGCTTCCAAAAAACTACGAGTTGCCTGAAATCTCAGCAAACACTTTTTAACCCAATTTTGATGATACTTTCAGGTAATGATCAGTACACCAAGCCCACGTGGCTCGCAAAATTTTGTTCTTCTAGGTTAAACCGTTCAATGGCAGTAACCGGTTTCATTTTGAGGTTTCACTCTGCATTCTCCTATAGGGATACATGTATTTGGAAATCTAAATCAAACAGGGTTTGTGCTATCTCTTTGAAACTTGACAAAATAAAGCAGTTTCAAGTTCTATCTCTATGGTTTGTTTGCTGGTGATGTAGCCCTAAGCAGAGACTGGCGAGAATCACTTTCATGGAAAGGGCCTGCCAAGCTTCCAAAAAACTACGAGTTGCCGGAAATCTCAGCAAACACTTTTTCACCCAATCTTGATGATACTTTCAGGTAATGATCAGTACCCAAGCCCACTTGGCTCACCAAATTTCGTTCTCCTAGGTGAAACCGTTCATTGGCAGTAACCAGTTTCATTTTGACGTTTCACTCTGTTTTCTTCTATAGGGATACATGTATTTGGAACTCTAAATCAAACACGGTTTGTGCTAGCTCTTTGAAACTTGACACCATAAAGCAGTTTCAAGTTCTATTTCTATGGTTTGTTTGCTGTTGATGTAGCCCTAAGCAGAGACTTGCGAGAATCACTTTCATGGAAAGGGCCTGCCAAGCTTCCAAAAAACTACGAGTTGCCTGAAATCTCAGCACACACTTTTTCACCCAATCTTGATGATACTTTCAGGTAATGATCAGTACACCAATCCCACTTGGATCGCCAAATTTCGTTCTTCTAGGTGAAACCGTTCTCTTGGCAGTAACCGGTTTCATTTTGAGGTTTCACTCTGTTTTCTCCTATAGGGATACATGTATGTGGAACTTTAAATCAAACACGGTTTGTGCTAGCTCTTTGAAACTTGACACAATAAAGCAGTTTCAAGTTATATCTCTATGGTTTGTTTGCTGTTGATGTAGCCCTAAGCAGAGACTGGCGAGAATCACTTTCATGGAAAGGGCCTGCCAAGCTTCCAAAAAACTACGAGTTGCATGAAATCTCAGCACACACTTTTTCACCCAATCTTGATGAAACTTTCAGGTAATGATCAGTACACCAATCCCACTTTGCTCGCCAAATTTCGTTCTTCTAGGTGACACCGTTCGTTGGCAGTAACCGGTTTCATTTTGAGGTTTCACTCTGTTTTCTCCTATAGAAATATATGTATTTGAAACTCTAAATCAAACACGGTTTTTGCTAGCTCTTTGAAACTTGACACCATAAAGCAGTTTCAAGTTCTATATCTATGGTTTGTTAGCTGTTGATGTAGCCCTGAGCAGAGACTGGCGAGAATCAGTTTCATGGAAAGGGCCTGCCAAGCTTCCAAAAAACTACGAGTTGCCTGAAATCTCAGCACACACTTTTTCACCCAATCTTGATGAAACTTTCAGGAAATGATCAGTACACCAATCCCACTAGGCTCGCCAAATTTTGTTCTTCTAGATTAAACCGTTCGTTGGCAGTAACCGGTTTCATTTTGAGGTTTCACTCTGTTTTCTCCCTATAGGGATACATGTATTTGGAACTCTAAATCAAACAGGGTTTGTGCTAGCTCTTTGAAACTTGACACCATAAAGCAGTTTCAAGTTCTATCTCTATGGTTTGTTTGCTGTTGATGTAGCCCTAAGCAGAGACTGGCGAGAATCACTTTCATCTAAGGGCCTGCCTAGCTTCCAAAAACCTATGAGTTGCCTGAAATCTCAGCACACACTTTTTCACCCAATCTTGATGAAACTTTCAGGTAATGGTCAGTACACCAATCCCACTTGGCTCGCCAAATCTCGTTCTTCTAGGTAAAACCGTTCGTTGGCAGTTACCGGTTTCATTTTGAGGTTTCACTCTGTTTTCTCCTATAGGGATACATGTATTTGGAACTCTAAATCAAACACGGTTTGTGCTAGCTCTTTGAAACTTGACACAATAAAGTAGTTTCAAGTTCAATCTCTATGGTTTGTTTGCTGTTGATGTAGCCCTAAGCAGAGACTGGCGAGAATCACTTCCATGGAAAGGGCCTGCCAAGCTTCCATAAAACTACGAGTTGCCCTGAAATCTCAGCACACACTTTTTCACCCAATCTTGATGAAACATTAAGGTAATGATCAGTACACCAATCCCACTTGTCTTGCCAAATTTCGTTTTTCTAGGTGAAACAGTTCGTTGGCAGTAACCGGTTTCATTTTGAGGTTTCACTCTGTTTTCTCCTATAGGGATACATGTATTTGGAACTCTAAATCAAACACGGTTTGTGCTAGCTCTTTGAAACTTGACACCATAAAGCAGTTTCAAGTTCTATCTCTATGGTTTGTTTGCTGTTGATGTAGCCCTAAGCAGAGACTGGCGAGAATCACTTTCATGGAAAGGGCCTGCCAAGCTTCCAAAAAACTACGAGTTGCCTGACATCTCAGCACACACTTTTTCACCCAATCTTGATGAAACTTTCAGGTAATGATCAGTACACCAATCCCACTTGGCTCGCCAAATTTCGTTCTTCTAGGTGAAACCGTTCGTTGGCAGTAACCGGTTTCATTTTGAGGTTTCACTCTGTTTTCTCTATAGGGATACATGTATTTGGAACTCTAAATCAAACACGGTTTGTGCTAGCTCTTTGAAACTTGACACCATAAAGCAGTTTCAAGTTCTATCTCTATGGTTTGTTTGCTGTTGATGTAGCCCTAAGCAGAGACTGGCGAGAATCACTTTCATGGAAAGGGCCTGCCAAGCTTCCAAAAAACTACGAGTTGCCTGAAATCTCAGCACACACTTTTTCACCCAATCTTGATGAAACTTTTCAGGTAATGATCAGTACACCAATCCCACTTGGCTCGCCAAATTTCGTTCTTCTAGGTGAAACCGTTTGTTGGCAGTAACCGGTTTCATTTGGAGGTTTCACTCTGTTTTCTCCTATAGGGATACATGTATTTGGAACTCTAAATCAAACAGGGTTTGTGCTAGCTCTTTGAAACTTGACACCATAAAGCAGTTTCAAGTTCTATCTCTATGGTTTGTTTGCTGTTGATGTAGCCCTAAGCAGAGACTGGCGAGAATCACTTTCATGGAAAGGGCCTGCCAAGCTTCCAAAAAACTACGAGTTGCCTGAAATCTCAGCACACACTTTTTCACCCAATCTTGATGAAACTTTCAGGTAATGATCAGTACACCAATCCCACTTGGCTCGCCAAATTTCGTTCTTCCTAGGTGAAACCGTTTGTTGGCAGTAACCGGTTTCATTTGGAGGTTTCACTCTGTTTTCTCCTATAGGGATACATGTATTTGGAACTCTAAATCAAACACGGTTTGTGCTAGCTCTTTGAAACTTGACACCATAAAGCAGTTTCAAGTTCTATCTCTATGGTTTGTTTGCTGTTGATGTAGCCCTAAGCAGAGACTGGCGAGAATCACTTTCATGGAAAGGGCCTGCCAAGCTTCCAAAAAACTACGAGTTGCCTGAAATCTCAGCACACACTTTTTCACCCAATCTTGATGAAACTTTCAGGTAATGATCAGTACACCAATCCCACTTGGCTCGCCAATTTCGTTCTTCTAGGTGAAACTGTTCGTTGGCAGTAACCGGTTTCATTTTGAGGTTTCACTCTGTTTTCTCCTATAGGGATACATGTATTTGGAACTCTAAATCAAACACGGTTTGTGCGAGCTCTTTGAAACTTGACACAATAAAGCAGTTTCAAGTTCTATCTCTATGGTTTGTTTGCTGTTGATGTAGCCCTAAGCAGAGACTGGCGAGAATCACTTCCATAAAAAGGGCCTGCCAAGCTTCCAAAATACTACGAGTTGCCTTAAATCTCAGCACACACTTTTTCACACAATCTTGATGAAACTTTCAGGTAATGATCAGTACACCAATCCCACTTGGCTCGCCAAATTTCGTTCTTCTAGGAGAAACCGTTCGTTGGCAGTAACCGGTTTCATTTTGAGGTTTCACTCTGTTTTCTCTTACAGGGATACATGTATTTGGAACTCTAAATCAAACACGGTTTGTGCTAGCTCTTTGAAACTTGACACAATAAAGCAGTCTCAAGTTCTTTGTCTATGGTTTGTTTGCTGTTGATGTAGCCCTAAGCAGAGACTGGCGAGAATCACGTTCATGGAAAGGGCCTGCCAAGCTTCCAAAAAACTACGAGTTGCCTGAAATCTCAGCAAACACTTTTTACCCAATTTTGATGATACTTTCAGGTAATGATCAGTACACCAAGCCCACGTGGCTCGCAAAAATTTTGTTCTTCTAGGTTAAACCGTTCATTGGCAGTAACCAGTTTCATTTTGAGGTTTCACTCTGTTTTCTTCTATAGGGATACATGTATTTGGAAATCTAAATCAAACACGGTTTGTGCTAGCTCTTTGAAACTTGACACCATAAAGCAGTTTCAAGTTCTATCTCTATGGTTTGTTTGCTGTTGATGTAGCCTAAGCAGAGACTGGCGAGAATCACTTTCATGGAAAGGGCCTGCCAAGCTTCCAAAAAACTACGAGTTGTCTGAAATCTCAGCAAACACTTTTTCACCCAATCTTGATGATACTTTCAGGTAATGATCAGTACCCCAAGCCCACTTGGCTCACCAAATTTCGTTCTCCTAGGTGAAACCGTTCATTGGCAGTAACCAGTTTCATTTTGAGGTTTCACTCTGTTTTTCTTCTATAGGATACATGTATTTGGAACTCTAAATCAAACACGGTTTGTGCTAGCTCTTTGAAACTTGACACCATAAAGCAGTTTCAAGTTCTATCTCTATGGTTTGTTTGCTGTTGATGTAGCCCTAAGCAGAGACTGGCGAGAATCACTTTCATGGAAAGGGCTTGCCAAGCTTCCAAAAAACTACGAGTTGCCTGAAATCTCAGCACACACTTTTTCACCCAATCTTGATGAAACTTTCAGGTAATGATCAGTACACCAATCCCACTTGGCTCGCCAAATTTCGTTCTTCTAGGTGAAACCGTTCGTTGGCAGTAACCGGTTTCATTTTGAGGTTTCACTCTGTTTTCTCCTATAGGGATACATGTATTTGGAACTCTAAATCAAACACGGTTTGTGCTAGCTCTTTGAAACTTGACACAATAAAGCAGTTTCAAGTTCTATCTCTATGGTTTCTTTGCTGTTGATGTAGCCCTAAGCAGAGACTTGCGAGAATCACTTTCATGGAAAGGGCCTGCCAAGCTTCCAAAAAACTACGAGTTGCCTGAAATCTCAGCACACACTTTTTCACCCAATCTTGATGATACTTTCAGGTAATGATCAGTACACCAATCCCACTTGGCTCGCCAAATTTCGTTCTTCTAGGTGAAACCGTTCGTTGGCAGTAACCGGTTTCATTTTGAGGTTTCACTCTGTTTTCTCCTATAGGGATACATGTATGTGGAACTCTAAATCAAACACGGTTTCTGCTAGCTCTTTGAAACTTGACACAATAAAGCAGTTTCAAGTTCTATCTCTATGGTTTGTTTGCTGTTGATGTAGCCCTAAGCAGAGACTGGCGAGAATCACTTTCATGGAAAGGGCCTGCCAAGCTTCCAAAAAACTACGAGTTGCCTGAAATCTCAGCACACACTTTTCACCCAATCTTGATGAAACTTTCAGGTAATGATCAGTACACCAATCCCACTTGGCTCGCCAAATTTCGTTCTTCTAGGTGACACCGTTCGTTGGCAGTAACCGTTTCATTTTGAGGTTTCACTCTGTTTTCTCCTATAGAAATATATGTATTTGAAACTCTAAATTAAACACGGTTTTGCTAGCTCTTTGAAACTTGACACCATAAAGCAGTTTCAAGTTCTATCTCTATGGTTTGTTAGCTGTTGATGTAGCCCTGAGCAGAGACTGGCGAGAATCAGTTTCATGGAAAGGGCCTGCCAAGCTTCCAAAAAACAACGAGTTGCCTGAAATCTCAGCACACACTTTTTCACCCAGTCTTGATGAAACTTTCACGTAATGATCAGTACACCAATCGCACTAGGCTCGCCAAATTTCGTTCTTCTAGGTGAAACCGTTCGTTGGCAGTAACCGGTTTCATTTTGAGGTTTCACTCTGTTTTCTCCTATAGGGATACATGTATTTGGAACTCTAAATCAAACACGGTTTGTGCTAGCTCTTTGAAACTTGACACCATAAAGCAGTTTCAAGTTCTATCTCTATGGTTTGTTTGCTGTTGATGTAGCCCTAAGCAGAGACTGGCGAGAATCACTTTCATGGAAAGGGCCTGCCAAGCTTCCAAAAAACTACGAGTTGCCTGAAATCTCAGCACACACTTTTTCACCCAATCTTGATGAAACTTTCAGGTAATGATCAGTACACCAATCCCACTTGGCTCGCCAAATTTCGTTCTTCTAGGTGAAACCGTTCGTTGGCAGTAACCGGTTTCATTTTGAGGTTTCACTCTGTTTTCTCCTATAGGGATACATGTATTTGGAACTCTAAATCAAACACGGTTTGTGCGAGCTCTTTGAAACTTGACACAATAAAGCAGTTTCAAGTTCTATCTCTATGGTTTGTTTGCTGTTGATGTAGCCCTAAGCAGAGACTGGCGAGAATCACTTCCATAAAAAGGGCCTGCCAAGCTTCCAAAATACTACGAGTTGCCTTAAATCTCAGCACACACTTTTTCACACAATCTTGATGAAACTTTCAGGTAATGATCAGTACACCAATCCCACTTGGCTCGCCAAATTTCGTTCTTCTAGGAGAAACCGTTCGTTGGCAGTAACCGGTTTCATTTTGAGGTTTCACTCTGTTTTCTCTTACAGGGATACATGTATTTGGAACTCTAAATCAAACACGGTTTGTGCTAGCTCTTTGAAACTTGACACAATAAAGCAGTCTCAAGTTCTTTGTCTATGGTTTGTTTGCTGTTGATGTAGCCCTAAGCAGAGACTGGCGAGAATCACGTTCATGGAAAGGGCCTGCCAAGCTTCCAAAAAACTACGAGTTGCCTGAAATCTCAGCAAACACTTTTTAACCCAATTTTGATGATACTTTCAGGTAATGATCAGTACACCAAGCCCACGTGGCTCGCAAAATTTTGTTCTTCTAGGTTAAACCGTTCATTGGCAGTAACCAGTTTCATTTTGAGGTTTCACTCTGTTTTCTTCTATAGGGATACATGTATTTGGAACTCTAATCAAACACGGTTTGTGCTAGCTCTTTGAAACTTGACACCATAAAGCAGTTTCAAGTTCTATCTCTATGGTTTGTTTGCTGTTGATGTAGCCCTAAGCAGAGACTGGCGAGAATCACGTTCATGGAAAGGGCCTGCCAAGCTTCCAAAAAACTACGAGTTGCCTGAAATCTCAGCAAACACTTTTTAACCCAATTTTGATGATACTTTCAGGTAATGATCAGTACACCAAGCCCACGTGGCTCGCAAAATTTTGTTCTTCTAGGTTAAACCGTTCATTGGCAGTAACCAGTTTCATTTGAGGTTTCACTCTGTTTTCTTCTATAGGGATACATGTATTTGGAAATCTAAATCAAACACGGTTTGTGCTAGCTCTTTGAAACTTGACACCATAAAGCAGTTTCAAGTTCTATCTCTATGGTTTGTTTGCTGTTGATGTAGCCCTAAGCAGAGACTGGCGAGAATCACTTTCATGGAAAGGCCTGCCAAGCTTCCAAAAAACTACGAGTTGTCTGAAATCTCAGCAAACACTTTTTCACCCAATCTTGATGATACTTTCAGGTAATGATCAGTACCCCAAGCCCACTTGGCTCACCAAATTTCGTTCTCCTAGGTGAAACCGTTCATTGGCAGTAACCAGTTTCATTTTGAGGTTTCACTCTGTTTTCTTCTATAGGGATACATGTATTTTGGAACTCTAAATCAAACACGGTTTGTGCTAGCTCTTTGAAACTTGACACCATAAAGCAGTTTCAAGTTCTATCTCTATGGTTTGTTTGCTGTTGATGTAGCCCTAAGCAGAGACTGGCGAGAATCACTTTCATGGAAAGGGCTTGCCAAGCTTCCAAAAAACTACGAGTTGCCTGAAATCTCAGCACACACTTTTTCACCCAATCTTGATGAAACTTTCAGGTAATGATCAGTACACCAATCCACTTGGCTCGCCAAATTTCGTTCTTCTAGGTGAAACCGTTCGTTGGCAGTAACCGGTTTCATTTTGAGGTTTCACTCTGTTTTCTCCTATAGGGATACATGTATTTGGAACTCTAAATCAAACACGGTTTGTGCTAGCTCTTTGAAACTTGACACAATAAAGCAGTTTCAAGTTCTATCTCTATGGTTTCTTTGCTGTTGATGTAGCCCTAAGCAGAGACTTGCGAGAATCACTTTCATGGAAAGGGCCTGCCAAGCTTCCAAAAAACTACGAGTTGCCTGAAATCCTCAGCACACACTTTTTTCACCCAATCTTGATGATACTTTCAGGTAATGATCAGTACACCAATCCCACTTGGCTCGCCAAATTTCGTTCTTCTAGGTGAAACCGTTCGTTGGCAGTAACCGGTTTCATTTTGAGGTTTCACTCTGTTTTCTCCTATAGGGATACATGTATGTGGAACTCTAAATCAAACACGGTTTCTGCTAGCTCTTTGAAACTTGACACAATAAAGCAGTTTCAAGTTCTATCTCTATGGTTTGTTTGCTGTTGATGTAGCCCTAAGCAGAGACTGGCGAGAATCACTTTCATGGAAAGGGCCTGCCAAGCTTCCAAAAAACTACGAGTTGCCTGAAATCTCAGCACACACTTTTTCACCCAATCTTGATGAAACTTTCAGGTAATGATCAGTACACCAATCCCACTTGGCTCGCCAAATTTCGTTCTTCTAGGTGACACCGTTCGTTGGCAGTAACCGGTTTCATTTTGAGGTTTCACTCTGTTTCTCCTATAGAAATATATGTATTTGAAACTCTAAATTAAACACGGTTTTTGCTAGCTCTTTGAAACTTGACACCATAAAGCAGTTTCAAGTTCTATCTCTATGGTTTGTTAGCTGTTGATGTAGCCCTGAGCAGAGACTGGCGAGAATCAGTTTCATGGAAAGGGCCTGCCAAGCTTCCAAAAAACAACGAGTTGCCTGAAAATCTCAGCACACACTTTTTCACCCAGTCTTGATGAAACTTTCACGTAATGATCAGTACACCAATCGCACTAGGCTCGCCAAATTTCGTTCTTCTAGGTGAAACCGTTCGTTGGCAGTAACCGGTTTCATTTTGAGGTTTCACTCTGTTTTCTCCTATAGGGATACATGTATTTGGAACTCTAAATCAAACACGGTTTGTGCTAGCTCTTTGAAACTTGACACCATAAAGCAGTTTCAAGTTCTATCTCTATGGTTTGTTTGCTGTTGATGTAGCCCTAAGCAGAGACTGGCGAGAATCACTTTCATGGAAAGGGCCTGCCAAGCTTCCAAAAAACTACGAGTTGCCTGAAATCTCAGCACACACTTTTTCACCCAATCTTGATGAAACTTTCAGGTAATGATCAGTACACCAATCCCACTTGGCTCGCCAAATTTCGTTCTTCTAGGTGAAACCGTTCGTTGGCAGTAACCGGTTTCATTTTGAGGTTTCACTCTGTTTTCTCCTATAGGGATACATGTATTTGGAACTCTAAATCAAACACGGTTTGTGCGAGCTCTTTGAAACTTGACACAATAAAGCAGTTTCAAGTTCTATCTCTATGGTTTGTTTGCTGTTGATGTAGCCCTAAGCAGAGACTTGCGAGAATCACTTTCATGGAAAGGGCCTGCCAAGCTTCCAAAAACTACGAGTTGCCTGAAATCTCAGCACACACTTTTTCACCCAATCTTGATGATACTTTCAGGTAATGATCAGTACACCAATCCCACTTGGCTCGCCAAATTTCGTTCTTCTAGGTGAAACCGTTCGTTGGCAGTAACCGGTTTCATTTTGAGGTTTCACTCTGTTTTCTCCTATAGGGATACATGTATGTGGAACTCTAAATCAAACACGGTTTCTGCTAGCTCTTTGAAACTTGACACAATAAAGCAGTTTCAAGTTATATCTCTATGGTTTGTTTGCTGTTGATGTAGCCCTAAGCAGAGACTGGCGAGAATCACTTTCATGGAAAGGGCCTGCCAAGCTTCCAAAAAACTACGAGTTGCCTGAAATCTCAGCACACACTTTTTCACCCAATCTTGATGAAACTTTCAGGTAATGATCAGTACACCAATCCCACTTGGCTCGCCAAATTTCGTTCTTCTAGGTGACACCGTTCGTTGGCAGTAACCGGTTTCATTTTGAGGTTTCACTCTGTTTTCTCCTATAGAAATATATGTATTTGAAACTCTAAATTAAACACGGTTTTTGCTAGCTCTTTGAAACTTGACACCATAAAGCAGTTTCAAGTTCTATCTCTATGGTTTGTTAGCTGTTGATGTAGCCCTGAGCAGAGACTGGCGAGAATCAGTTTCATGGAAAGGGCCTGCCAAGCTTCCAAAAAACAACGAGTTGCCTGAAATCTCAGCACACACTTTTTCACCCAATCTTGATGAAACTTTCACGTAATGATCAGTACACCAATCGCACTAGGCTCGCCAAATTTCGTTCTTCTAGGTGAAACCGTTCGTTGGCAGTAACCGGTTTCATTTTGAGGTTTCACTCTGTTTTCTCCTATAGGGATACATGTATTTGGAACTCTAAATCAAACACGGTTTGTGCTAGCTCTTTGAAACTTGACACCATAAAGCAGTTTCAAGTTCTATCTCTATGGTTTGTTTGCTGTTGATGTAGCCCTAAGCAGAGACTGGCGAGAATCACTTTCATGGAAAGGGCCTGCCAAGCTTCCAAAAAACTACGAGTTGCCTGAAATCTCAGCACACACTTTTTCACCCAATCTTGATGAAACTTTCAGGTAATGATCAGTACACCAATCCCACTTGGCTCGCCAAATTTCGTTCTTCTAGGTGAAACCGTTCGTTGGCAGTAACCGGTTTCATTTTGAGGTTTCACTCTGTTTTCTCCTATAGGGATACATGTATTTGGAACTCTAAATCAAACACGGTTTGTGCGAGCTCTTTGAAACTTGACACAATAAAGCAGTTTCAAGTTCTATCTCTATGGTTTGTTTGCTGTTGATGTAGCCCTAAGCAGAGACTGGCGAGAATCACTTCCATAAAAAGGGCCTGCCAAGCTTCCAAAATACTACGAGTTGCCTTAAATCTCAGCACACACTTTTTCACACAATCTTGATGAAACTTTCAGGTAATGATCAGTACACCAATCCCACTTGGCTCGCCAAATTTCGTTTTCTAGGAGAAACAGTTCGTTGGCAGTAACCGGTTTCATTTTGAGGTTTCACTCTGTTTTCTCTTACAGGGATACATGTATTTGGAACTCTAAATCAAACACGGTTTGTGCTATCTCTTTGAAACTTGACAAAATAAAGCAGTTTCAAGTTCTATCTCTATGGTTTGTTTGCTGTTGATGTAGCCCTAAGCAGAGACTGGCGAGAATCACTTTCATGGAAAGGGCCTGCCAAGCTTCCAAAAAACTACGAGTTGCCTGAAATCTCAGCAAACACTTTTTCACCCAATCTTGATGATACTTTCAGGTAATGATCAGTACCCCAAGCCCACTTGGCTCACCAAATTTCGTTCTCCTAGGTGAAACCGTTCATTGGCAGTAACCAGTTTCATTTTGAGGTTTCACTCTGTTT
Organism: Ictidomys tridecemlineatus; assembly: GCF_052094955.1. Classification (NCBI taxonomy): domain Eukaryota; kingdom Metazoa; phylum Chordata; class Mammalia; order Rodentia; family Sciuridae; genus Ictidomys; species Ictidomys tridecemlineatus. The sequence continues at coordinate 23,172 of NW_027521951.1, forward strand.
TCTTCTATAGGGATACATGTATTTGGAACTCTAAATCAAACACGGTTTGTGCTAGCTCTTTGAAACTTGACACCATAAAGCAGTTTCAAGTTCTATCTCTATGGTTTGTTTGCTGTTGATGTAGCCCTAAGCAGAGACTGGCGAGAATCACTTTCATGGAAAGGGCTTGCCAAGCTTCCAAAAAACTACGAGTTGCCTGAAATCTCAGCAAACACTTTTTCACCCAATCTTGATGAAACTTTCAGGTAATGATCAGTACACCAATCCCACTTGGCTCACCAAATTTCGTTCTTCTAGGTGAAACCGTTCGTTGGCAGTAACCGGTTTCATTTTGAGGTTTCACTCTGTTTTCTCCTATAGGGATACATGTATTTGGAACTCTAAATCAAACACGGTTTGTGCTAGCTCTTTGAAACTTGACACAATAAAGCAGTTTCAAGTTCTATCTCTATGGTTTGTTTGCTGTTGATGTAGCCCTAAGCAGAGACTTGCGAGAATCACTTTCATGGAAAGGGCCTGCCAAGCTTCCAAAAAACTACGAGTTGCCTGAAATCTCAGCACACACTTTTTCACCCAATCTTGATGATACTTTCAGGTAATGATCAGTACACGAATCCCACTTGGCTCGCCAAATTTCGTTCTTCTAGGTGAAACCGTTCGTTGGCAGTAACCGGTTTCATTTTGAGGTTTCACTCTGTTTTCTCCTATAGGGATACATGTATGTGGAACTCTAAATCAAACACGGTTTCTGCTAGCTCTTTGAAACTTGACACAATAAAGCAGTTTCAAGTTATATCTCTATGGTTTGTTTGCTGTTGATGTAGCCCTAAGCAGAGACTGGCGAGAATCACTTTCATGGAAAGGGCCTGCCAAGCTTCCAAAAAACTACGAGTTGCCTGAAATCTCAGCACACACTTTTTCACCCAATCTTGATGAAACTTTCAGGTAATGATCAGTACACCAATCCCACTTGGCTCGCCAAATTTCGTTCTTCTAGGTGACACCGTTCGTTGGCAGTAACCGGTTTCATTTTGAGGTTTCACTCTGTTTTCTCCTATAGAAATATATGTATTTGAAACTCTAAATTAAACACGGTTTTTGCTAGCTCTTTGAAACTTGACACCATAAAGCAGTTTCAAGTTCTATCTCTATGGTTTTTTAGCTGTTGATGTAGCCCTGAGCAGAGACTGGCGAGAATCAGTTTCATGGAAAGGGCCTGCCAAGCTTCCAAAAAACTACGAGTTGCCTGAAATCTCAGCACACACTTTTTCACCCAATCTTGATGAAACTTTCAGGTAATGATCAGTACACCAATCCCACTTGGCTCGCCAAATTTCGTTCTTCTAGGTTAAACCGTTCGTTGGCAGTAACCCGTTTCATTTTGAGGTTTCACTCTGTTTTCTCCTATAGGGATACATGTATTTGGAACTCTAAATCAAACACGGTTTGTGCTAGCTCTTTGAAACTTGACACAATAAAGCAGTTTCAAGTTCTATCTCTATGGTTTGTTTGCTGTTGATGTAGCCCTAAGCAGAGACTGGCGAGAATCACTTTCATGGAAAGGGCCTGCCAAGCTTCCAAAAAACTATGAGTTGCCTGAAATCTCAGCACACACTTTTTCACCCAATCTTGATGAAACTTTCAGGTAATGATCAGTACACCAATCCCACTTGGCTCGCCAAATTTCGTTCTTCTAGGTGAAACCGTTCGTTGGCAGTAACCGGTTTCATTTTGAGGTTTCACTCTGTTTTCTCCTATAGGGATACATGTATTTGGAACTCTAAATCAAACACGGTTTGTGCTAGCTCTTTGAAACTTGACACAATAAAGCAGTTTGAAGTTCTATCTCTATGGTTTGTTTGCTGTTGATGTAGCCCTAAGCAGAGACTGGCGAGAATAACTTTCATGGAAAGGGCCTGCCAAGCTTCCAAAAAACTACGAGTTGCCTGAAATCTCAGCACACACTTTTTCACCCAATCTTGATGAAACTTTCAGGTAAGGATCACTACACCAATCCCACTTGGCTCGCATAATCTCGTTCTTCTAGGTTAAACCGTTCGTTGGCAGTAACCGGTTTCATTTTGAGGTTTCACTCTGTTTTCTCCTATAGGGATACATGTATTTGGAACTCTAAATCAAACACGGTTTGTGCCAGCTCTTTGAAACTTGACATAATAAAGCAGTTTCAAGTTCTATCTCTATACTTTGTTTGCTGTTGATGTAGCCCTAAGCAGAGACTGGCGAGAATCACTTTCATGGAAAGGGCCTGCCAATCTTCCAAAAAACTACGAGTTGCCTGAAATCTCAGCACACACTTTTTCACCCAATCTTGATGAAACTTTCAGGAAATGATCAGTACACCAATCCCACTAGGCTCGCCAAATTTTGTTCTTCTAGATGAAACCGTTCGTTGGCAGTAACCGGTTTCATTTTGAGGTTTCACTCTGTTTTCTCCTATAGGGATACATGTATTTGGAACTCTAAATCAAACACGGTTTGTGCTAGCTCTTTGAAACTTGACCCAATAAAGCAGTTTCAAGTTCTATCTCTATGGTTTGTTTGCTGTTGATGTAGCCCTAAGCAGAGACTGGCGAGAATCACTTTCATGGAAAGGGCCTGCCAAGCTTCCAAAAAACTACGAGGTGCTTGAAATCTCTTCAAAACTTTTTCACCCACTCTTGATGAAACTTTCAGGTAATGATCAGTACACCAATCCGACTTGGCTCGCCAAATTTCGTTCTTCTAGGTGAAACCGTTCGTTGGCAGTAACCGGTTTCATTTTGAGGTTTCACTCTGTTTTCTCCTATAGGGATACATGTATTTGGAACTCTAAATCAAACACGGTTTGTGCTAGCTCTTTGAAACTTGACACCATAAAGCAGTATCAAGTTCTATCTCTATGGTTTGTTTGCTGTTGATGTAGCCCTAAGCAGAGACTGGCGAGAATCACTTTCATAGAAAGGGCCTGCCAAGCTTCCAAAAAACTACGAGTTGCCTGAAATCTCAGCACACACTTTTCACCCAATCTTGATGAAACTTTCAGGTAATGATCAGTACACCAATCCCACTTGGCTCGCCAAATTTCGTTCTTCTAGGTGAAACCGTTCGTTGGCAGTAACCGGTTTCATTTTGAGGTTTCACTCTGTTTTCTCCTATAGGGATACATTTATTTGGAACTCTAAATCAAACACGGTTTGTGCTAGCTCTTTGAAACTTGACAACATAAAGCAGTTTCAAGTTCTATCTCTATGGTTTGTTTGCTGTTGATGTAGCCCTAAGCAGAGACTGGCGAGAATCACTTTCATGGAAAGGTCCTGCCAAGCTTCCAAAAAACTACGAGTTGCCTGAAATCTCAGCACACACTTTTTCACCCAATCTTGATGAAACTTTCAGGTAATGATCAGTACACCAATCCCACTTGGCTCGCCCAATTTCTTTCTTCTAGGTGAAACCGTTCTTTGGCAGTAACTGGTTTCATTTTGAGGTTTCACTCTGTTTTCTCCTATAGGGATACATGTATTTGGAACTCTAAATCAAACACGGTTTGTGCTAGCTCTTTGAAACTTGACACCATAAAGCAGTTTCAAGTTCTATCTCTATGGTTTGTTTGCTGTTGATGTAGCCCTAAGCAGAGACTGGCGAGAATCACTTTCATGGAAAGGGCCTGCCAAGCTTCCAAAAAACTACGAGTTGCCTGAAATCTCAGCACACACTTTTTCACCCAATCTTGATGAAACTTTCAGGTAATGATCAGTACACCAATCCCACTTGGCTCGCCAAATTTCGTTCTTCTAGGTGAAACCGTTCGTTGGCAGTAACCGGTTTCATTTTGAGGTTTCACTCTGTTTTCTCCTATAGGGATACATGTATTTGGAACTCTAAATCAAACACGGTTTGTGCGAGCTCTTTGAAACTTGACACCATAAAGCAGTTTCAAGTTCTATCTCTATGGTTTGTTTGCTGTTGATGTAGCCCTAAGCAGAGACTGGCGAGAATCACTTCCATAAAAAGGGCCTGCCAAGCTTCCAAAATACTACGAGTTGCCTGAAATCTCAGCACACACTTTTTCACACAATCTTGATGAAACTTTCAGGTAATGATCAGTACACCAATCCCACTTGGCTCGCCAAATTTCGTTCTTCTAGGAGAAACCGTTCGTTGGCAGTAACCGGTTTCATTTTGAGGTTTCACTCTGTTTTCTCTTACAGGGATACATGTATTTGGAACTCTAAATCAAACACGGTTTGTGCTAGCTCTTTGAAACTTGACACAATAAAGCAGTTTCAAGTTCTTTGTCTATGGTTTGTTTGCTGTTGATGTAGCCCTAAGCAGAGAGTGGCGAGAATCACTTTCATGGAAAGGGCCTGCCAAGTTTCCAAAAAACTACGAGTTGCCTGAAATCTCAGCAAACACTTTTTAACCCAATTTTGATGATACTTTCAGGTAATGATCAGTACACCAAGCCCACGTGGCTCGCAAAATTTTGTTCTTCTAGGTTAAACCGTTCAATGGCAGTTACCGGTTTCATTTTGAGGTTTCACTCTGCATTCTCCTATAGGGATACATGTATTTGGAAATCTAAATCAAACAGGGTTTGTGCTATCTCTTTGAAACTTGACATAATAAAGCAGTTTCAAGTTCTATCTCTATGGTTTGTTTGCTGTTGATGTAGCCCTAAGCAGAGACTGGCGAGAATCACTTTCATGGAAAGGGCCTGCCAAGCTTCCAAAAAACTACGAGTTGCCTGAAATCTCAGCAAACACTTTTTCACCCAATCTTGATGATACTTTCAGGTAATGATCAGTACCCCAAGCCCACTTGGCTCACCAAATTTCGTTCTCCTAGGTGAAACCGTTCATTGGCAGTAACCAGTTTCATTTTGAGGTTTCACTCTGTTTTCTTCTATAGGGATACATGTATTTGGAACTCTAAATCAAACACGGTTTGTGCTAGCTCTTTGAAACTTGACACCATAAAGCAGTTTCAAGTTCTATCTCTATGGTTTGTTTGCTGTTGATGTAGCCCTAAGCAGAGACTGGCGAGAATCACTTTCATGGAAAGGGATTGCCAAGCTTCCAAAAAACTACGAGTTGCCTGAAATCTCAGCACACACTTTTTCACCCAATCTTGATGAAACTTTCAGGTAATGATCAGTACACCAATCCCACTTGGCTCGCCAAATTTCGTTCTTCTAGGTGAAACCGTTCGTTGGCAGTAACCAGTTTCATTTTGAGGTTTCACTCTGTTTTCTCCTATAGAAATATATGTATTTGGAACTCTAAATCAAACACGGTTTGTGCTAGCTCTTTGAAACTTGACACAATAAAGCAGTTTGAAGTTCTATCTCTATGGTTTGTTTGCTGTTGATGTAGCCCTAAGCAGAGACTGGCGAGAATAACTTTCATGGAAAGGGCCTGCCAAGCTTCCAAAAAACTACGAGTTGCCTGAAATCTCAGCACACACTTTTTCACCCAATCTTGATGAAACTTTCAGGTAATGATCACTACACCAATCCCACTTGGCTTGCATAATCTCGTTCTTCTAGGTTAAACCGTTCGTTGGCAGTAACCGGTTTCATTTTGAGGTTTCACTCTGTTTTCTCCTATAGGGATACATGTATTTGGAACTCTAAATCAAACACGGTTTGTGCCAGCTCTTTGAAACTTGACACAATAAAGCAGTTTCAAGTTCTATCTCTATAGTTTGTTTGCTGTTGATGTAGCCCTAAGCAGAGACTGGCGAGAATCACTTTCATGGAAAGGGCCTGCCAAGCTTCTAAAAAACTACGAGTTGCCTGAAATCTCAGCACACACTTTTTCACCCAATCTTGATGAAACTTTCAGGAAATGATCAGTACACCAATCCCACTAGGCTCACCAAATTTTGTTCTTCTAGATGAAACCGTTCGTTGGCAGTAACCGGTTTCATTTTGAGGTTTCACTCTGTTTTCTCCTATAGGGATACATGTATTTGGAACTCTAAATCAAACACGGTTTGTGCTAGCTCTTTGAAACTTGACCCAATAAAGCAGTTTCAAGTTCTATCTCTATGGTTTGTTTGCTGTTGATGTAGCCCTAAGCAGAGACTGGCGAGAATCACTTTCATGGAAAGGGCCTGCCAAGCTTCCAAAAAACTACGAGTTGCCTGAAATCTCAGCACACACTTTTTCACCCAATCTTGATGAAACTTTCAGGTAATGATCAGAACACCAATCACACTTGGCTCGCCAAATTTCGTTGTTCTAGGTGAAACCGTTCGTTGGCAGTAACCGGTTTCATTTTGAGGTTTCACTCTGTTTTCTCCTATAGGGATACATGTATTTGGAACTCTAAATCAAACACGGTTTGTGCTAGCTCTTTGAAACTTGACACAATAAAGCAGTTTCAAGTTCTATCTCTATGGTTTGTTTGCTGTTGATGTAGCCCTAAGCAGAGACAGGCAAGAATCACTTTCATGGAAAGGGCCTGCCAAGCTTCCAAAAAACTACGAGTTTCCTGAAATCTCAGCACACACTTTTTCACCCAATCTTGATGAAACTTTCAGGTAATGATCAGTACACCAATCCCACTTGGCTCGCATAATCTCGTTCTTCTAGGTGAAACCGTTCGTTGGCAGTAACCGGTTTCATTTTGAGGTTTCAATCTGTTTTCTCCTATAGGGATACATGTATTTGGAACTCTAAATCAAACACGGTTTGTGCTAGCTCTTTGAAACTTGACACAATAAAGCAGTTTCAAGTTCAATCTCTATGGTTAGTTTGCTGTTGATGTAGCCCTAAGCAGAGACTGGCGAGAATCACTTTCATGGAAAGGGCCTGCCAAGCTTCCAAAAAAACTATGAGTTGCCTGAAATCTCAGCACACACTTTTTCACCCAATCTTGATGAAACTTTCAGGTAATGATTAGTACACCAATCCCACTTGGCTCGACAAATTTCGTTCTTCTAGGTGAAACCGTTCGTTGGCAGTAACAGGTTTCATTTTGAGGTTTCACTCTGTTTTCTCCTATCGGGATACATGTATTTGGAACTCTAAATCAAACACGGTTTGTGCTAGCTCTTTGAAACTTGACACCATAAAGCAGTTTCAAGTTCTATCTCTATGGTTTGTTTGCTGTTGATGTAGCCCTAAGCAGAGACTGGCGAGAATCACATTCATGGAAAGGGCCTGCCAAGCTTCCAAAAACCTACGAGTTGCCTGAAATCTCAGCACACACTTTTTCACCCAATCTTGATGAAACTTTCAGGTAATGGTCAGTACACCAATCCCACTTGGCTCGCCATATCTCGTTCTTCTAGGTGAAACCGTTTGTTGGCAGTAACCGGTTTCATTTTGAGGTTTCACTCTGTTTTCTCCTATAGGGATACATGTATTTGGAACTCTAAATCAAACACGGTTTGTGCTAGCTCTTTGAAACTTGACACAATAAAGTAGTTTCAAGTTCAATCTCTATGGTTTGTTTGCTGTTGATGTAGACCTAAGCAGAGACTGGTGAGAATCACTTCCATGGAAAGGGCCTGCCAAGCTTCCATAAAACTACGAGTTGCCTGAAATCTCAGCACACACTTTTTCACCCAATCTTGATGAAACATTAAGGTAATGATCAGTACACCAATCCCACTTGTCTCGCCAAATTTCGTTCTTCTAGGTGAAACAGTTCGTTGGCAGTAACCGGTTTCATTTTGAGGTTTCACTCTGTTTTCTCTTATAGGGATACATGTATTTGGAACTCTAAATCAAACACGGTTTGTGCTAGCTCTTTGAAACTTGACACAATAAAGCAGTTTCAAGTTCTATCTCTATGGTTTGTTTGCTGTTGATGTAGCCCTAAGCAGAGACAGGCAAGAATCACTTTCATGGAAAGGGCCTGCCAAGCTTCCAAAAAACTACGAGTTGCCTGAAATCTCAGCACACACTTTTTCACCCAATCTTGATGAAACTTTCAGGTAATGATCAGTACACCAATCCCACTTGGCTCGCATAATCTCGTTCTTCTAGGTGAAACCGTTCGTTGGCAGTAACAGGTTTCATTTTGAGGTTTCACTCTGTTTTCTCCTATCGGGATACATGTATTTGGAACTCTAAATCAAACACGGTTTGTGCTAGCTCTTTGAAACTTGACACAATAAAGCAGTTTCAAGTTCTATCTCTATGGTTTGTTTGCTGTTGATGTAGCCCTAAGCAGAGACTGGCGAGAATCACTTTCATGGAAAGGGCCTGCCAAGCTTCCAAAAACCTACGAGTTGCCTGAAATCTCAGCACACACTTTTTCACCCAATCTTGATTAAACTTTCAGGTAATGGTCAGTACACCAATCCCACTTGGCTCGCCAAATCTCGTTCTTCTAGGTAAAACCGTTCGTTGGCAGTAACCGGTTTCATTTTGAGGTTTCACTCTGTTTTCTCCTATAGGGATACATGTATTTGGAACTCTAAATCAAACACGGTTTGTGCTAGCTCTTTGAAACTTGACACAATAAAGTAGTTTCAAGTTCAATCTCTATGGTTTGTTTGCTGTTGATGTAGCCCTAAGCAGAGACTGGCGAGAATCACTTCCATGGAAAGGGCCTGCCAAGCTTCCATAAAACTACGAGTTGCCTGAAATCTCAGCACACACTTTTTCACCCAATCTTGATGAAACATTCAGGTAATGATCAGTACACCAATCCCACTTGTCTCGCCAAATTTCGTTCTTCTAGGTGAAACCGTTCGTTGGCAGTAACCGGTTTCATTTTGAGGTTTCACTCTGTTTTATCCTATAGGGATACATGTATTTGGAACTCTAAATCAAACACGGTTTGTCTAGCTCTTTGAAACTTGACACAATAAAGCAGTTTCAAAGTATATCTCTATGGTTTGTTTGCTGTTGATATAGCCCTAAGCAGAGACTGGCGAGAATCACTTTCATGGAAAGGGCCTGCCAAGCTTCCAAACAACTACGAGTTGCCTGAAATCTCAGCACACACTTTTTCACCCAATCTTGATGAAACTTTCAGGTAATGATCAGTACACCAATCCCACTTGGCTCGTCAAATTTTGTTTTTCTAGGTGAAACCCTTCATTGGCAGTAACCGGTTTCATTTTGAGGTTTAACTCTGTTTTCTCCTATAGGGATATATGTATTTGGAACTCTAAATCAAACACGGTTTGTGCTAGCAATTTGAAACTTGTCACAATAAAGCAGTTTCAAGTTCTATCACTATGGTTTGTTTGCTGTTGATGTAGCCCTAAGCAGAGACTGGCGAGAATCACTTTCATGGAAAGGGCCTGCCAAGCTTCCAAAAATCTACGAGTTGCCTGAAAACTCAGCACACACTTTTTCACCTAATCTTGATGAAACTTTCAGGTAATGATCAGTACACCAATCCCACTTGGCTCGCCAAATCTCGTTCTTCTAGGTAAAACCGTTTGTTGGCAGTAACCGGTTTCATTTTGAGGTTTCACTCTGTTTTCTCCTATAGGGATACATGTATTTGGAACTCTAAATCAAACACCGTTTGTGCTAGCTCTTTGAAACTTGACACAATAAAGCAGTTTCAAGTTCAATCTCTATGGTTTGTTTGTTGTTGATGTAGACCTAAGCAGAGACTGGCGAGAATCACTTTCATGGAAAGGGCCTGCCAAGCTTCCAAAAAACTACGAGTTGCCTGAAATCTCAGCACACACTTTTTCACCCAATCTTGATGAAACTTTAAGGTAATGATCAGTACACCAATCCCACTTGGCTCGCCAAATTTTGTTCTTTTAGGTGAAACCGTTCGTTGGCAGTAACCGGTTTCATTTTGAGGTTTCACTCTGTTTTCTCCAATAGGGATACATGTATTTGGAACTCTAAATCAAACACGGTTTGTGCTAGCTCTTTGAAACTTGACACCATAAAGCAGTTTCAAGTTCTATCTCTATGGTTTGTTTGCTGTTGATGTAGTCCTAAGCAGAGACTGGCGAGAATCACTTTCATGGAAAGGCCCTGCCAAGCTTCCAAAAAACTACGAGTTCCCTGATATCTCAGCACACACTTTTTCACCCAATCTTGATGAAACTTCCAGGTAATGATCAGTACACCAATCCCACTTGGCTCGCCAAATTTTGTTCTTCTAGGTGAAACCCTTCGTTGGCAGTAACCGGTTTCATTTTGAGGTTTCACTCTGTTTTCTCCTATAGGGATATATGTATTTGGAACTCTAAATTAAACACGGTTTGTGCTAGCTCTTTGAAACTTGACACCATAAAGCAGTTTCATGTTTTATCTCTATAGTTTGTTTGCTGTTGATGTAGCCCTAAGCAGAGACTGGCCAGAATCACTTTCATGGAAAGGGCCTGCCAAGCTTCCAAAAAACTATGAATTGCCTAAAATCTCAGCACACACTTTTTCACCCAATCTTGATGAAACATTAAGGTAATGATCAGTACACCAATCCCACTTGTCTCGCCAAATTTCGTTCTTCTAGGTGAAACAGTTCGTTGGCAGTAACCGGTTTCATTTTGAGGTTTCACTCTGTTTTCTCCTATAGGGATACATGTATTTGGAACTCTAAATCAAACACGGTTTGTGCTAGCTCTTTGAAACTTGACACAATAAAGCAGTTTCAAGTTCTATCTCTATGGTTTGTTTGCTGTTGATGTAGCCCTAAGCAGAGACAGGCAAGAATCACTTTCATGGAAAGGGCCTGCCAAGCTTCCAAAAAACTACGAGTTGCCTGAAATCTCAGCACACACTTTTTCACCCAATCTTGATGAAACTTTCAGGTAATGATCAGTACACCAATCCCACTTGGCTCGCATAATCTCGTTCTTCTAGGTGAAACCGTTCGTTGGCAGTAACCGGTTTCATTTTGAGGTTTCAATCTGTTTTCTCCTATAGGGATACATGTATTTGGAACTCTAAATCAAACACGGTTTGTGCTAGCTCTTTGAAACTTGACACAATAAAGCAGTTTCAAGTTCTATCTCTATGGTTTGTTTGCTGTTGATGTAGCCCTAAGCAGAGACTGGCGAGAATCACTTTCATGGAAAGGGCCTGCCAAGCTTCCAAAAACCTACGAGTTGCCTGAAATCTCAGCACACACTTTTTCACCCAATCTTGATTAAACTTTCAGGTAATGGTCAGTACACCAATCCCACTTGGCTCGCCAAATCTCGTTCTTCTAGGTAAAACCGTTCGTTGGCAGTAACCGGTTTCATTTTGAGGTTTCACTCTGTTTTATCCTATAGGGATACATGTATTTGGAACTCTAAATCAAACACGGTTTGTCTAGCTCTTTGAAACTTGACACAATAAAGCAGTTTCAAAGTATATCTCTATGGTTTGTTTGCTGTTGATATAGCCCTAAGCAGAGACTGGCGAGAATCACTTTCATGGAAAGGGCCTGCCAAGCTTCCAAAAAACTACGAGTTGCCTGATATCTCAGCACACACTTTTTCACCCAATCTTGATGAAACTTTCAGGTAATGATCAGTACACCAATCCCACTTGGCTCGCCAAATTTTGTTTTTCTAGGTGAAACCCTTCATTGGCAGTAACCGGTTTCATTTTGAGGTTTAACTCTGTTTTCTCCTATAGGGATATATGTATTTGGAACTCTAAATCAAACACGGTTTGTGCTAGCAATTTGAAACTTGTCACAATAAAGCAGTTTCAAGTTCTATCACTATGGTTTGTTTGCTGTTGATGTAGCCCTAAGCAGAGACTGGCGAGAATCACTTTCATGGAAAGGGCCTTCCAAGCTTCCAAAAATCTACGAGTTGCCTGAAAACTCAGCACACACTTTTTCACCTAATCTTGATGAAACTTTCAGGTAATGATCAGTACACCAATCCCACTTGGCTCGCCAAATCTCGTTCTTCTAGGTAAAACCGTTTGTTGGCAGTAACCGGTTTCATTTGAGGTTTCACTCTGTTTTCTCCTATAGGGATACATGTATTTGGAACTCTAAATCAAACACCGTTTGTGCTAGCTCTTTGAAACTTGACACAATAAAGCAGTTTCAAGTTCAATCTCTATGGTTTGTTTGTTGTTGATGTAGACCTAAGCAGAGACTGGCGAGAATCACTTTCATGGAAAGGGCCTGCCAACCTTCCAAAAAACTACGAGTTGCCTGAAATCTCAGCACACACTTTTTCACCCAATCTTGATGAAACTTTAAGGTAATGATCAGTACACCAATCCCACTTGGCTCGCCAAATTTCGTTCTTTTAGGTGAAACCGTTCGTTGGCAGTAACCGGTTTCATTTTGAGGTTTCACTCTGTTTTCTCCAATAGGGATACATGTATTTGGAACTCTAAATCAAACACGGTTTGTGCTAGCTCTTTGAAACTTGACACCATAAAGCAGTTTCAAGTTCTATCTCTATGGTTTGTTTGCTGTTGATGTAGTCCTAAGCAGAGACTGGCGAGAATCACTTTCATGGAAAGGCCCTGCCAAGCTTCCAAAAACTACGAGTTCCCTGATATCTCAGCACACACTTTTTCACCCAATCTTGATGAAACTTCCAGGTAATGATCAGTACACCAATCCCACTTGGCTCGCCAAATTTTGTTCTTCTAGGTGAAACCCTTCGTTGGCAGTAACCAGTTTCATTTTGAGGTTTCACTCTGTTTTCTCCTATAGGGATATATGTATTTGGAACTCTAAATCAAACACGGTTTGTGCTAGCTCTTTGAAACTTGTCACAATAAAGCAGTTTCATGTTCTATCTCTATAGTTTGTTTGCTGTTGATGTAGCCCTAAGCAGAGACTGGCCAGAATCACTTTCATGGAAAGGGCCTGCCAAGCTTCCAAAAAACTATGAATTGCCTAAAATCTCAGCACACACTTTTTCACCCAATCTTGATGAAACTTTCAGGTAATGATCAGTACACCAATTCCACTTGGCTGACAAATTTCGTTCTTCTAGGTGAAACCGTTCGTTGGCAGTAACAGGTTTCATTTTGAGGTTTCACTCTGTTTTCTCCTATAGGGATACATGTATTTGGAACTCTAAATCAAACACGGTTTTTGCTAGCTCTTTGAAACTTGACACAATAAAGCAGTTTCAAGTTCTATCTCTATGGTTTGTTTGCTGTTGATGTAGCCCTAAGCAGAGACTGGCGAGAATCACTTTCATGGAAAGGGCCTGCCAAGCTTCCAAAAATCTACGAGTTGCCTGAAATCTCAGCACACACTTTTTCACCCAATCTTGATGAAACTTTCAGGTAATGGTCAGTACACCAATCCCACTTGGCTCGCCAAATTTCGTTCTTCTAGGTGAAACCGTTCGTTGGCAGTAACCGGTTTCATTTTGAGGTTTCACTCTGTTTTCTCCTATAGGGATACATGTATTTGGAACTCTAAATCAAACACGGTTTGTGCTAGCTCTTTGAACTTGACACAATAAAGCAGTTTCAAAGTATATCTCTATGGTTTGTTTGCTGTTGATATAGCCCTAAGCAGAGACTGGCGAGAATCACTTTCATGGAAAGGGCCTGCCAAGCTTCCAAAAAACTACGAGTTGCCTGATATCTCAGCACACACTTTTTCACCCAATCTTGATGAAACTTTCAGGTAATGATTAGTACACCAATCCCACTTGGCTCGCCAAATTTTGTTTTTCTAGGTGAAACCGTTCGTTGGCAGTAACCGGTTTCATTTTGAGGTTTAACTCTGTTTTCTCCTATAGGGATATATGTATTTGGAACTCTAAATCAAACACGGTTTGTGCTAGCTCTTTGAAACTTGTCACAATAAAGCAATTTCAAGTTCTATCACTATGGTTTTTTTGCTGTTGATGTAGCCCTAAGCAGAGACTGGCGAGAATCACTTTCATGGAAAGGGCCTTCCAAGCTTCCAAAAATCTACGAGTTGCCTGAAAACTCAGCACACACTTTTTCACCTAATCTTGATGAAACTTTCAGGTACTGATCAGTACACCAATCCCACTTGGCTCGCCAAATCTCGTTCTTCTAGGTAAAACCGTTCGTTGGCAGTAACCGGTTTCATTTTGAGGTTTCACTCTGTTTTCTCCTATAGGGATACATGTATTTGGAACTCTAAATCAAACACCGTTTGTGCTAGCTCTTTGAAACTTGACACAATAAAGCAGTTTCAATTTCAATCTCTATGGTTTGTTTGCTGTTGATGTAGACCTAAGCAGAGACTGGCGAGAATCACTTTCATGGAAAGGGCCTGCCAAGCTTCCAAAAAACTACGAGTTGCCTGAAATCTCAGCACACCACTTTTTCACCCAATCTTGATGAAACTTTAAGGTAATGATCAGCACACCAATCCCACTTGGCTCGCCAAATTTCGTTCTTTTAGGTGAAACCGTTCGTTGTCAGTAACCGGTTTCATTTTGAGGTTTCACTCTGTTTTCTCCAATAGGGATACATGTATTTGGAACTCTAAATCAAACACGGTTTGTGCTAGCTCTTTGAAACTTGACACCATAAAGCAGTTTCAAGTTCTATATCTATGGTTTGTTTGCTGTTGATGTAGCCCTTAGCAGAGACTGGCGAGAATCACTTTCATGGAAAGGGCCTGCCAAGCTTCCAAAAAACTACCAGTTGCCTGAAATCTCAGCACACACTTTTTCACCCAATCTTGATGAAACTTTCAGGTAATGATCAGTACACCAATCCCACTTGGCTCGCCAAATTTCGTTCTTCTAGGTGAAACTGTTCGTTGGCAGTAACCGGTTTCATTTTGAGGTTTCACTCTGTTTTCTCCTATAGGGATACATGTATTTGTAACTCTAAATCAAACACGGTTTGTGCTAGCTCTTTGAAACTTGACACAATAAAGCAGTTTCAAGTTCTATCTCTATGGTTTCTTTGCTGTTGATGTAGCCCTAAGCAGAGACTGGCGAGAATCACTTTCATGGAAAGGGCCTGCCAAGCTTCCAAAAACTACGAGTTGCCTGAAATCTCAGCACACACTTTTTCACCCAATCTTGATGAAACTTTCAGGTAATGATCAGTACACCAATCCCACTTGGCTCGCCAAATTTCGTTCTTCTAGGTGAAACCGTTCGTTGGCAGTAACCGGTTTCATTTTGAGGTTTCACTCTGTTTTCTCCTATAGGGATACATGTATTTGGAACTCTAAATCAAACACGGTTTGTGCTAGCTCTTTGAAACTTGACACAATAAAGCAGTTTCAAGTTCTATCTCTATGGTTTGTTAGCTGTTGATGTAGCCCTAAGCAGAGACTGGCGAGAATCACTTTCATGGAAAGGGCCTGCCAAGCTTCCAAAAAACTACGAGTTGCCTGAAATCTCAGCACACACTTTTTCACCCAATCTTGATGAAACTTTAAGGTAATGATCAGTACACCAATCCCACTTGGCTCGCCAAATCTCGTTCTTCTAGGTAAAACCGTTCGTTGGCAGTAACCGGTTTCATTTTGAGGTTTCACTCTGTTTTATCCTATAGGGATACATGTATTTGGAACTCTAAATCAAACACGGTTTGTCTAGCTCTTTGAAACTTGACACAATAAAGCAGTTTCAAAGTATATCTCTATGGTTTGTTTGCTGTTGATATAGCCCTAAGCAGAGACTGGCGAGAATCACTTTCATGGAAAGGGCCTGCCAAGCTTCCAAAAAACTACGAGTTGCCTGATATCTCAGCACACACTTTTTCACCCAATCTTGATGAAACTTTCAGGTAATGATCAGTACACCAATCCCACTTGGCTCGAATTTTGTTTTTCTAGGTGAAACCCTTCATTGGCAGTAACCGGTTTCATTTTGAGGTTTAACTCTGTTTTCTCCTATAGGGATATATGTATTTGGAACTCTAAATCAAACACGGTTTGTGCTAGCAATTTGAAACTTGTCACAATAAAGCAGTTTCAAGTTCTATCACTATGGTTTGTTTGCTGTTGATGTAGCCCTAAGCAGAGACTGGCGAGAATCACTTTCATGGAAAGGGCCTTCCAAGCTTCCAAAAATCTACGAGTTGCCTGAAAACTCAGCACACACTTTTTCACCTAATCTTGATGAAACTTTCAGGTAATGATCAGTACACCAATCCCACTTGGCTCGCCAAATCTCGTTCTTCTAGGTAAAACCGTTTGTTGGCAGTAACCGGTTTCATTTTGAGGTTTCACTCTGTTTTCTCCTATAGGGATACATGTATTTGGAACTCTAAATCAAACACCGTTTGTGCTAGCTCTTTGAAACTTGACACAATAAAGCAGTTTCAAGTTCAATCTCTATGGTTTGTTTGTTGTTGATGTAGACCTAAGCAGAGACTGGCGAGAATCACTTTCATGGAAAGGGCCTGCCAACCTTCCAAAAAACTACGAGTTGCCTGAAATCTCAGCACACACTTTTTCACCCAATCTTGATGAAACTTTAAGGTAATGATCAGTACACCAATCCCACTTGGCTCGCCAAATTTCGTTCTTTTAGGTGAAACCGTTCGTTGGCAGTAACCGGTTTCATTTTGAGGTTTCACTCTGTTTTCTCCAATAGGGATACATGTATTTGGAACTCTAAATCAAACACGGTTTGCGCTAGCTCTTTGAAACTTGACACCATAAAGCAGTTTCAAGTTCTATCTCTATGGTTTGTTTGCTGTTGATGTAGTCCTAAGCAGAGACTGGCGAGAATCACTTTCATGGAAAGGCCCTGCCAAGCTTCCAAAAAACTACGAGTTCCCTGATATCTCAGCACACACTTTTTCACCCAATCTTGATGAAACTTCCAGGTAATGATCAGTACACCAATCCCACTTGGCTCGCCAAATTTTGTTCTTCTAGGTGAAACCCTTCGTTGGCAGTAACCAGTTTCATTTTGAGGTTTCACTCTGTTTTCTCCTATAGGGATATATGTATTTGGAACTCTAAATCAAACACGGTTTGTGCTAGCTCTTTGAAACTTGTCACAATAAAGCAGTTTCATGTTCTATCTCTATAGTTTGTTTGCTGTTGATGTAGCCCTAAGCAGAGACTGGCCAGAATCACTTTCATGGAAAGGGCCTGCCAAGCTTCCAAAAAACTATGAATTGCCTAAAATCTCAGCACACACTTTTTCACCCAATCTTGATGAAACTTTCAGGTAATGATCAGTACACCAATTCCACTTGGCTGACAAATTTCGTTCTTCTAGGTGAAACCGTTCGTTGGCAGTAACAGGTTTCATTTTGAGGTTTCACTCTGTTTTCTCCTATAGGGATACATGTATTTGGAACTCTAAATCAAACACGGTTTTTGCTAGCTCTTTGAAACTTGACACAATAAAGCAGTTTCAAGTTCTATCTCTATGGTTTGTTTGCTGTTGATGTAGCCCTAAGCAGAGACTGGCGAGAATCACTTTCATGGAAAGGGCCTGCCAAGCTTCCAAAAATCTACGAGTTGCCTGAAATCTCAGCACACACTTTTTCACCCAATCTTGATGAAACTTTAAGGTAATGATCAGCACACCAATCCCACTTGGCTCGCCAAATCTCGTTCTTTTAGGTGAAACCGTTCGTTGTCAGTAACCGGTTTCATTTTGAGGTTTCACTCTGTTTTCTCCAATAGGGGATACATGTATTTGGAACTCTAAATCAAACACGGTTTGTGCTAGCTCTTTGAAACTTGACACCATAAAGCAGTTTCAAGTTCTATCTCTATGGTTTGTTTGCTGTTGATGTAGCCCTTAGCAGAGACTGGCGAGAATCACTTTCATGGAAAGGGCCTGCCAAGCTTCCAAAAAACTACGAGTTGCCTGAAATCTCAGCACACACTTTTTCACCCAATCTTGATGAAACTTTCAGGTAATGATCAGTACACCAATCCCACTTGGCTCGCCAAATTTCGTTCTTCTAGGTGAAACTGTTCGTTGGCAGTAACCGGTTTCATTTTGAGGTTTCACTCTGTTTTCTCCTATAGGGATACATGTATTTGTAACTCTAAATCAAACACGGTTTGTGCTAGCTCTTTGAAACTTGACACAATAAAGCAGTTTCAAGTTCTATCTCTATGGTTTCTTTGCTGTTGATGTAGCCCTAAGCAGAGACTGGCGAGAATCACTTTCATGGAAAGGGCCTGCCAAGCTTCCAAAAACTACGAGTTGCCTGAAATCTCAGCACACACTTTTTCACCCAATCTTGATGAAACTTTCAGGTAATGATCAGTACACCAATCCCACTTGGCTCGCCAAATTTCGTTCTTCTAGGTGAAACCGTTCGTTGGCAGTAACCGGTTTCATTTTGAGGTTTCACTCTGTTTTCTCCTATAGGGATACATGTATTTGGAACTCTAAATCAAACACGGTTTGTGCTAGCTCTTTGAAACTTGACACAATAAAGCAGTTTCAAGTTCTATCTCTATGGTTTGTTAGCTGTTGATGTAGCCCTAAGCAGAGACTGGCGAGAATCACTTTCATGGAAAGGGCCTGCCAAGCTTCCAAAAAACTACGAGTTGCCTGAAATCTCAGCACACATTTTTCACCCAATCTTGATGAAACTTTCAGGTAATGATCAGTACACCAATCCCACTTGGCTCGCCAAATTTCGATCTTCTAGGTGAAACCGTTCGTTGGCTGTAACCGGTTTCATTTTGAGGTTTCACTCTGTTTTCTCCTATAGGGATACATGTATGTGGAACTCTAAATATAACACGGTTTGTGATTGCTCTTTGAAACGTGACACAATAAAGCAGTTTTAAGTTCTATCTCTATGGTTTGTTTG
>NW_027521952.1:0-41751 GCF_052094955.1 Ictidomys tridecemlineatus
TTTTCTCCTAATCTTGATGATACTTTCAGGGGAAAATGATCAGTACAAACAATCCCACTTGGATCACCAAATTTCGTTCTTCTAGGTTAAACCGTTCGTTTGCAGTAACCGTTTTCATTTTGAGGTTTCACTCTGTTTTCTCCTATACGGACACATGTATATGGAACTCTAAATCAAACACGGTTTGTGCTAGCTCTTTGAAACTTGACCCAATAAAGCAGTTGCAAGTTCTAGCTCTATGGTTTGTTTGCTGTTGATGTAGCCCTAAGCAGAGACTGGCGAGAATCACTTTCATGGAAAGAGATTGCCAAGCTTCCAAAACACTACGAGTTGCCTGAAATCTCAGCAACCACTTTTTCACCCAATCTTGATGATACTTTCAGGGAATGATCAGTACAACAATCCCACTTGGCTCACCAAGTTTCGTTCTTCTAGGTTAAACCGTTCGTTTGCAGTAACCGTTTTTCATTTTGAGGTTTCACTCTGCTTTCTCCTATACGGATACATGTATTTGGAACTCTAAATCAAACACGGTTTGTGCTAGCTCTTTGAAACTTGACCCAATAAAGCAGTTTCAAGTACTCTCTCCATGGTTTGTTTGCTGTTGACGTAGCCCTAAGCAGAGACTGGCGAGAATCAAGTTGATGGAAAGGGGTTGCCAAGCTTCCAAAAAAACTACGAGGTTGCCTGAAATCTCAGCAAACGCTTTTTCACTCAATCGTCCTGATACCTTTCATGGAATGATCAGTACACCAATCCCACTTGGCTCACCAAATTTCGTTCTTCTAGGTTAAACGTTCGTTTGCAGTAACCGTTTTCATTTTGAGGTTTCACTCTGTTTTCTCCTATACGGATACATGTATTTGGAACTCTAAATCAAACATGGTTTGTGCTAGCTTTTTTGAAACTTGACCCAATAGAGCAGTTTCAAGTTCTATCTCTATGGTTTGTTTGCTGTTGATGTAGCCCTAAGCAGAGACTGGCAAGAATCACTTTTATGGAAAGGGGTTGCCAAGCTTCCAAAAACTACGAGTTGCCTGAAATCTCAGCAAACGCTTTTTCACTCAATCGTCCTGATACTTTCATGGAATGATCAGTACACCAATCCCACTTGGCTCACCAAATTTCGTTCTTCTAGGTTAAACCTTTCGTTTGCAGTAACCGTTTTTCATTTTGAGGTTTCACTCTGTTTTCTCCTATACGGATACATATATTTGGAACTCTAAATCAAGGTCGGTTTGTGCTAGCTCTTTGAAACTTGATCCAATAAAGCAGTTTCAAGTTCTATCTCTACTGTTTGTTTGCTGTTGATGTAGCCCTAAGCAGAGACTGGCGAGGATCACTTTCATGGAAAGGGGTTGCCAAGCTTCAAAAAAAACTACGAGTTGCCTGAAATCTAGGCAAACACTTTTTCACCCAATCTAGATGATACTTTCAGGGAATGATCAATACACCAATCCCACTTGGCTCACCAAATTTCGTTCTTCTAGGTTAAACCGTTCGATTGCAGTAACCATTTGCATTTTGAGGTATCACTCTGTTTTCTCCTATACGGATACATGTATTTGGAACTCTAAATCAAAGTCGGTTTGTGCTAGCTCTTTGAAACTTGACCCAATAAGCAGTTTCAAGTTCTGTCTCTATGGATTGTTTGCTGTTGATGTAGCCCTAAGTAGAGACTGGCGAGAATCACTTTCATGGAAAGGGGTTGCCAAGCTTCCAAAAAACTACGAGTTGCCTGAAATCTCAGCAAACGCTTTTTCACCCAATCTTGATGATACTTTCTGGGAATGATCAGTACACCAATCCCACTTGGCTCACCAAATTTCGTTCTTCTAGGTTAAACCGTTCGTTTGCAGTAACCATTTTCATTTTGAGGTTTCACTCTTTTTTCTCCTATACGGATACATGTATTTGGAACTCTAAATCAAACACGGTTTGTGCTAGCTCTTTGAAACTTGACCCAATACAGCAGTTTCAATTTCTATCTCTATGGTTTGTTTGCTGTTGATGTAGCCCTAAGCAGAGACTGGCGAGAATCACTTTCATGGAAAGGGGTTGCCAAGCTTCCAAAAAACTACGAGTCGCCTGAAATCTCAGCAAACGCTTTTTCACTCAATCGTCCTGATACTTTCATGGAATGATCAGTACACCAATCCCACTTGGCTCACCAAATTTTGTTCTTCTAGGTTAAACCGTTCGTTTGCAGTAACCGTTTTCATTTTGAGGTTTCATTCTGTTTTCTCCTATACGGATACATGTATTTGGAACTCTAAATCAAACACGGTTTGTGCTAGCTCTTTGAAACTTGACCCAATAAAGCAATTTCAAGGTCTATGTCTATGGTTTTTTGCTGTTGATGTAGCCCTAAGCACAGACTGGCAAGAATCACTTTTATGGAAAGGGGTTGCCAAGCTTCCGAAAACTACGAGTTGCCTGAATCTCAGCAAACGCTTTTTCACTCAATCGTCCTGATACTTTCATGGAATGATCAGTACACCAATCCCACTTGGCTCACCAAATTTCGTTCTTCTAGGTTAAACCTTTCTCTTGCAGTAACCGTTTTCATTTTGAGGTTTCACTCTGTTTTCTCCTATATGGATACATGTATTTGGAACTCTAAATCAAACACGGTTTGTGCTAGCTCTTTGAAACTTGACCCAATGAAGCCGTTTCAAGTTCTGTCTCTATGGTTTGTTTGCTGTTGACGTAGCCCTAAGCAGAGACTGGCAAGAATCACTTTTATGGAAAGGGGTTGCCAAGCTTCCAAAAAACTACGAGTTCCCTGAAATCTCACCAAACGCGTTTTCACTCAATCGTCCTGATAGTTTCATGGAATGATCAGTACACCAATCCCACTTGGCTCACCAAATTTCGTTCTTCTAGGTTAAACATTTCGTTTGCAGTAACCGTTTTCATTTTGAGGTTTCACTCTGTTTTCTCCTATACGGATACATGTATTTGGAACTCTAAATCAAACACGGTTTGTGCTAGCTCTTTGAAACTTGACCCAATAAAGCAGTTTCAAGTTCTGTCTCTATGGATTGTTTGCTGTTGATGTAGCCCTAAGCAGAGACTGGCGGAGAATCATTTTCATGGAAAAAGGTTTCCAGGCTTCCAAATGACTATGAGTTTGCTGAAATCTCAGGAAACACTTTTTCCCCCAATCTTGATGATACTTTCAGGGAATGATCAGTACACCAATCCAACTTTGCTCACCAAATTTCGTTCTTCTAGGATAAACCGTTCGTTTGCAGTAACCGTTTTTCATTTTGAGGTTTCACTCTGTTTTCTCCTATATGGATACATGTATTTGGAACTCTAAATCAAACACGGTTTGTGCTAGCTCTTTGAAACTTGACCCAATGAAGCGTTTCAAGTTCTGTCTCTATGGTTTGTTTGCTGTTGATGTAGCCCTAAGAAGAGACTGGCGAGAATCACTTTCATGGAAAGGGGTTGCCAAGCTTCCAAAAAACTACGAGTTGCCTGAAATCTCAGCAAACACTTTTTCACCCAATCTTGATGATACTTTCAGGGAATGATCAGTACACCAATCCCACTTGGCTCACCAAATTTCGTTCTTCTAGGTTAAACCGTTCGTTTGCAGTAACCGTTTGCATTTTGAGGTATCACTCTGTTTTCTCCTATACGGATACATGTATTTGGAACTCTAAATCAAAGTCGGTTTGTGCTAGCTCTTTGAAACTTGACCCCAATAAAGCAGTTTCAAGTTCTGTTTCTATGGTTTGTTTGCTGTTGATGTAGCCCTAAGTAGAGACTGGCGAGAATCACTTTCATGGAAAGGGGTTGCCAAGCTTCCAAAAAACTACGAGTTGCCTGAAATCTCAGCAAACGCTTTTTCACCCAATCTTGATGATACTTTCAGGGAATGATCAGTACACCAATCCCCATTTGGCTCACCAAATTTCATCCTCTATGATAAACCGTTCGTTTGCAGTAACCGTTTTTCATTTTGAGGTTTCACTCTGCTTTCTCCTATACGGATACATGTATTTGGAACTCTAAATCAAACACGGTTTGTGCTAGCTCTTTGAAACTTGACCCAATAAAGCAGTTTCAAGTTCTATCTCTATGGTTTTTTTGCTGTTGATGTAGCCCTAAGCAGAGACAAGCGAGAATGACTTTCATGGAAAGGGGTTGCCAAGCTTCCAAAAAACTACGAGTTTCTTGAAATCTCAGAAACCACCTTTTTCAAACAATCTTCTTGATACTTTCAGAGAATGATCAGTACACCAATCCCACTTGGCTCACCAAATTTCGTTCTTCTAGGTTAAACCTTTCGTTTGCAGTAACCGTTTTCATTTTGAGGTTTCACTCTATTTTCTCCTATATGGATACATGTATTTGGAACTCTAAATCAAACACGGTTTGTGCTACCTCTTTGAAACTTGACCCAATAAAGCAGTTTCAAGTTCTATCTCTATGGTTTGTTTGCTGTTGATGTAGCCCTGAGCAGAGACTGGCGAGAATCACTTTCATGGAAAGGGGTTGCCAAGCTTCCAAAAACTACGAGTCGCCTGAAATCTCAGCAAACACATTTTCACCCAATCTTGATGATACTTTCAGGGAATGATCAGTACACCAATCCCACTTGGCTCACCGAATTTCGTTTTTCTAGGTTAAACCTTTCGTTTGCAGTAACCGTTTTCATTTTGAGGTTTCACTTTGTTTTCTCCTATACGGATACATGTATTTGGAACTCTAAATCAAACACGGTTTGTGCTAGCTCTTTGAAACTTGACCCAATAAAGGAGTTTCAAGTTCTATTTCTATGGTTTGTTTGCTGTTGATGTAGCCCTAAGCAGACCCTGGCGAGAATCACTTTCATGGAAAGGGGTTGCCAAGCTCCCAAAAAACTACGAGTTTCCTGAAATCTCAGCAAACACTTTTTCACCCAATCTTGATGATACTTTCAGGGAATGATCAGTACACCAATCCCACTTGGCTCACCAAATTTCGTTCTTCTAGGTTAAACTGTTCGTTTGCAGTAACCGTTTTCATTTTGAGGTTTCACTCTGTTTTCTCCTATACGGATACAAGTATTTGGAACTCTAAATCATACACGGTTTGTGCTAGCTCTTTGAAACTTGACCTAATAAAGCAGTTTCAAGTTCTAGCTCTATGGTTTGTTTTTTGTTGCTGTAGCCCTAAGCAGTGACTGGCGAAAATCACTTTCATGGAAAGGGGTTGCCAAGCTTCCAAAAAACTACGAGTTGCCTGAAATCACAGCAGACACTTTTTCACCCAATCTTAATAATTCTTTCAGGGAAAGATCAGTACACCAATCCCACTTGGCTCACCAAATTTCGTTCTACTAGGTTAAACCGTTTGTTTGCATTAACCGTTTTTATTTTGAGGTTTCACTCAGTTTTCTCCTATACGGATACATGTATTTGGAACTCTAAATCAAACACGGTTTGTGCTAGCTCTTTGAAACTTGACCCAATAAAGCAGTTTCAAGTTCTATCTCTATGGTTTGTTTGCTGTTCATGTAGCCCTAAGCAGAGACTGGCGAGAATCACTTTCATGGAAAGGGGTTGCCAAGCTTCAAAAAAACTACGAGTTGCCTGAAATCTCAGCAAACACTTATTCACCCAATATTGAAGATACTTTCAGGGAATGATCAGTACACCAATCCCACTTGGCTCACCAAATTTCGTTCTTCTAGGTTAAACCGTTCGTTTGCAGAAACCGTTTTCATTTTGAGGTTTCACTCTGTTTTCTCCTATACGGATATATGTATTTTGAACTCTGTATCAAACACGGTTTGTGCTAGCTCTTCGAAACTTGACCCAATAAAGCAGTTTCAAGTTCTATCTCTATGGTTTGTTTGCTGTTGATGTAGCCCTAAGCAGAGACTGGCGAGAATCACTTTCATGGAAAGGGGTTGCCAAGCTTCCAAAAAACTACGAGTTTCTTGAAATCTCAGCAACCACCTTTTCACCCAATCTTCTTGAAACTTTCAGGGAATGATCAGTACACCAATCCCACTTGGCTCACCAAATTTCGTTCTTCTAGGTTAAACCTTTCGTTTGCAGTAACCGTTTTCATTTTGATTTTTCACTCTGTTTTCTCCTATACAGACACATGTATTTGGAACTCTAAATCAAACACGGTTTGTGCTAGCTCTTTGAAACTTGACCCAATCAAGCAGTTTCAATTTCTATATCTATGGTTTGTTTGCTGTTGATGTAGCCCTAAGCAGAGACTGGCGAGAATCACTTTCATGGAAAGATGTTGCCAAGCTTCCAAAAAACTACGAGTTGCCTGAAATCTCAGCAAACACTTTCTCACCCAATCCAGGTGATACTTTCAGGGAATGATCAGTACACCAATCCCACATGGCTGACCAAATTTCGTTCTTCCAGGTTAAACCGTTCGTTTGCAGTAACTGTTTTCATTTTGAGGTTTCACTCTGTTTTCTCCTATACGGATACATGCATTTGGAACTCTAAATCAAACACGGTTTGTGCTAGCTCTTTGAAACTTGACCCGATAAAGCAGTTTCAAGTTCTGTCTCTATGGTTTGTTTGCTGTTGATGTAGCCCTAAGTAGAGACTGGCGAGAATCACTTTCAAGGAAAGGGGTTGCCAAGCTTCCAAAAAACTACGAGTTGCCTGAAATCTCAGCTAACACTTTTTCACCCAAACTTGATGATACTTTCAGGGAATGATCAGTACACCAATCCCACTTGGCTCACCAAATTTTCTTCTTCTATGTTAAACCGTTCGTTTGCAGTAACTGTTTTCATTTTGATGTTTCACTCTGTTTTCTTCTATAGGATACATGTATTAGGAACTCTAAATCAAACATGGTTTGTGCTAGCTCTTTGAAACTTGACCCAATAAAGAAGTTTCAAATTTTGTCTCTATGGTTTGTTTGCTGTTGATGTAGCCCTAAGCAGAGACTGGCGAGAATCACTTTCATGGAAAGGGGTTGCCAAGCTTCCAAAAAACTACGAGTTGCCTGAAATCTCAGCAAACACTTTTTCACCCAATCTTGATGATACGTTCAGGGAATGATCAGTACACCAATCCCACTTGGCTCACCGAATTTCGTTCTTCTAGGTTAAATCGTTCGTCTCCAGTATCCGTTTTCATTTTGAGGTTTCACTCTGTTTTCTCCTATACGGATACATGTATTTGGAACTCTAAATCAAACACGGTTTGTAATAGCTCTTTGAAACTTGACCCAATAAAGCAGTTTCAAGTTCTGTCTCTATGGTTTGTTTGCTGTTGATGTAGCCCTAAGCAGAGCCTGGGGAGAATCACTTTCATGGAAAGGGGTTGCCAAGCTTCCAAAAAACTACGAGTTGCCTAAAATCTCAGAAAACACTTTTTCACCCAATCTTGATGATACTTTCAGAGAACGATCAGTACACCAATCCCACTTGGCTCACCAAATTTCGTTCTTCTAGGTTAAACAGTTCGTTTGCAGTAACCGTTTTCATTTGAGGTTTCACTCTGTTTTCTCCTATAAGGATACATGAATTTGGAACGCTAAATCAAACACGGTTTGTGCTAGCTCTTTGAAACGTGACCCAATAAAGCAGTTTCAAGTTCTCTCTCTATGATTTGTTTGCTGTTGATGTAGCCCTAAGCAGAGACTGGCGAGAATCACTTTCAAGAAAAGGGGTTGCCAAGCGTCCAAAAAATTACGAGTTGCCTGAAATCTCAGCTAACACTTTTTCACCCAAACTTGATGATACTTTCAGGGAATGATCAGTACACCAATCCCACTTGGCTCACCAAATTTCGTTCTTCTATTTAAACCGTTCCTTTGCAGTAACTGTTTTCATATTGATGTTTCACTCTGTTTTCTCCTTTACGGATACATGTATTTGGAACTCTAAATCAAACACAGTTTGTGCTAGCTCTTTGAAACTTGACCCAATAAAGCAGTTTCAAGTTCTGTCTCTATGGTTTGTTTGCTGTTGATGTAGCCCTAAGCAAAGACTGGCGAGAATCACTTTCATGGAAAGGGGTTGCCAAGCTTCCAAAAAACTACGAATTGCCTGAAATCTCATCAAACATTTTTTCACCCAATCTTGATGATACTTTCAGGGAACGATGACTTCACCAATCTCACTTGGCTCACCAAATTTCGTTCTTCTGGGTTAAACCGTTCGTTTGCAGTATCCGTTTTCATTTTGAGGTTTCACTCTGTTTTCTCGTATAGGGATACATTTATTTGGAACGCTAAATCAAACACGGTTTGTGCTAGCTCTTTGAAACTTGACCCAATAAAGCAGTTTAAAGTTGTATCTCTATGGTTTTGTTTACTGTGATGTAGCCCTAAGCAGAGACTGGCGTGAATCACTTTCATGGAAGGGGTTGCCAAGCTTCCAAAAAACTACGAGTTGCCTGAAATCTCAGCAAACACTTTTTCACCCAATCTTGATGATACTTTCAGGGAATGATCAGTACACCAATCTCACTTGGCTCACCAAATTTCGTTCTTCTAGGTTAAACCGTTCGTTTGCAGTAACGTTTTCATTTTGAGGTTTCACTCTGTTTCTCCTATACTGATACATGTATTTGGAACTCTAAATCAAACACGGTTTTGTGCTAGCTCTTTGAAACTTGACCCAATAAAGCAGTTTCAAGTTCTATCTCTATCGTTTGTTTGCTGTAGATGTAGCCCTAAGCAGAGACTGGCGAGAATCACTTTCATGGAAAGGGGTTGCCAAGCTTCCATAAACCTACGAGTTGCCTGAAATCTCAGCAAACACTTTTTCACCCAATCTTGATGATACTTTCAGGGAATGATCAGTAAACCAATCCCTCTTGGCTCACCAAATTTGGTTCTTCTAGGTTAAACCATTCGTTTGCAGTAACCGTTTTCATTTTGAGGTTTCACTCTGTTTTCTCCTATACGGATACATGTATTTGGAACTCTAAATCAAACACGGTTTGTGCTAGCTCTTTGAAACATGACTCAATAAAGCAGTTTCAAGTTCTATCTCTATGGTTTGTTTGCTGTTGATGTAGCCCTAAGCAGAGACTGGCGAGTGTCACTTTCATGGAAAGGGGTTGCAAAGCTTCTAAAAAACTACGAGTTTCCTGATATCTCAGCAAACACTTTTTCACCCAATCTTGATGATACTTTCAGGGAATGATCAGTACACCAATCCCACTTGGCTCACCAAATTTCGTTCTTCTAGGTTTAACCGTTCGTTTGCAGTAACCGTTTTCATTTTGAGGTTTCACTCTGTTTTCTCCTATACGGATACATGTATTTGGAACTCTAAATCAAACACGGTTTGTGCTAGCTCTTTGAAACTTGACCCAATAAAGCAGTTTCAAGTTCTATCTCTAAGGTTTCTTTGCTGTTGATGTAGCCCTAAGCAGAGACTGGCGAGAATCACTTTCATAGAAAGGGGTTGCCAAGCTTCCAAAAAACTACGAGTTGCCTGAAATCTCAGCAAACACTTTTTCACCCAATCTTGATGATACTTTCAGGGAATGATCAGTACACCAATCCCACTTGGCTCACCAAATTTCGTTCTTCTAGGTTAAACCTTTCGTTTGCAGTAACCGTTTTCATTTTGAGGTTTCACTCTGTTTTCTCCTATATGGATACATGTATTTGGAACTCTAAATCAAACACGGTTTGTGCTAGCTGTTTGAAACTTGACCCAATAAAGCAGTTTCAAGTTCTGTCTCTATGGTTTGTTTGCTGTTGATGTAGCCCTAAGCAGAGACTAGCAAGAATCACTTTCATGGAAAGGGGTTGCCAAGCTTCCAAAAAACTACGAGTTGCCTGAAATCTCAGCAAACACTTTTTCACCCAATCTTGATGATACTTTCAGGGAATGATCAGTACACCAATCCCACTTGGCACACCAAATTTCCTTCTTCTAGGTTAAACCTTTCGTTTGCAGTAACCGTTTTCATTTTGAGGTTTCACTCTGTTTTCTCCTATACGGATACATGTATTTGGAACTCTAAATCAAACACGGTTTTGGCTAGCTCTTTGAAACTTGACCCAATAAAGCAGTTTCAAATTCTATCTCTATGGTTTGTTTGCTGTTGATGTAGCCCTAAGCAGACCCTGGCGAGAATCACTTTAATGAAAAGGGGTTGCCAAGCTCCCAAAAAACTACGAGTTTTCTGAAATCTCAGCAAACACTTTTTCACCCAATCTTGATGATACTTTCAGCGAATGATCAGTACACCAATCCCACTTGGCTCACCAAATTTCGTTCTTCTAGGTTAAACCGTTCGTTTGCAGTAACCGTTTGCATTTTGAGGTTTCACTCTGTTTTCTCCTATACGGATACATGTATTTGGAATCTAAATCAAAGTCGGTTTGTGCTAGCTCTTTGAAACTTGACCCAATAAAGCAGTTTCAATTTCTCTCTCTATGGTTTGTTTGCTGTTGATGAAGCAATAAGCAGAGACTGGCGAGAATCACTTTCATGGAAAGGGGTTGCCAAGCTTCCTAAAAACTACGAGTTCCCTGAAATCTCAGCAAACACTTTTTCACCCAATCTTGGTGATACTTTCAGGGAATGATCAGTACACCAATCCCACTTGGCTCACCAAATTTCGTTCTTCTAGGTGAAACCGTTCGTTTGCAGTAACCGTTTTCATTTTGAGGTTTCACTCTGTTTTCTCCTATATGGATACAAGAATTTGGAACTCTAAATCATACACGGTTTGTGCTAGCTCTTTGAAACTTGACCTAATAAAGCAGTTTCAAGTTCTAGCTCTATGGTTTGTTTGTTGTTTTTGTAGCCCTAAGCAGTGACTGGCGAAAATCACTTTCATGGAAAGGGGTTGCCAAGCTTCCAAAAAACTACGAGTTGCCTGAAATCACAGCAGACACTTTTTCACCCAATCTTAATAATTCTTTCAGGGAAAGATCAGTACACCAATCCCACTTGGCTCACCAAATTTTGTTCTACTAGGTTAAACCGTTTGTTTGCAGTAACCGTTTTTATTTTGAGGTTTCACTCTGTTTTCTCCTATACGGATACATGTATTTGGAACTCTAAATCAAACACGGTTTGTGCTAGCTCTTTGAAACTTGACCCAATAAAGCAGTTTCAAGTTCTATCTCTATGGTTTGTTTGCTGTTCATGTAGCCCTAAGCAGAGACTGGCGAGAATCACTTTCATTGAAAGGGGTTGCCAAGCTTCCAAAAAACTACGAGTTGCCTGAAATCTCAGCAAACACTTTCTCACCCAATCCAGGTGATACTTTCACAGAATGATCAGTACACCAATCCCACTTGGCTCACCAAATTTCGTTCTTCCAGGTTAAACCGTTCGTTTGCAGTAACTGTTTTCATTTTGAGGTTTCACTCTGTTTTCTCCTATACGGATACATGCATTTGGAACTCTAAATCAAACATGGTTTGTGCTAGCTCTTTGAAACTTGACCCAATAAAGCAGTTTCAACTTCTATCTCTATGGTTTGTTTGCTGTTGATGTAGCCCTAAGCAGAGACTGGCGAGAATCACTTTCAAGGAAAGGGCTTACCAAGCTTCCAAAAAACTAGGATTTGCCTGAAATCTCAGCTAACACTTTTTCACCCAATCTTGATGAAACTTTCAGGGAATGATCAGTACACCAGTCCCACTTGGCTCACCAAATTTCCTTCTTCTATGTTAAACCGTTCGTTTGCAGTAACTGTTTTCATTTTGATGTTTCACTCTGTTTCCTCCTATACGGATACATGTATTTGGAACTCTAAATCAAACACGGTTTGTGCTAGCTGTTTGAAACTTGACCCAATAAAGCAGTTTCAAGTTCTGTCTCTATGGTTTGTTTGCTGTTGATGTAGCCCTAAGCAGAGACTGGCGAGAATCACTTTCATGGAAAGGGGTTGCCAAGCTTCCAAAAAACTACGAGTTGCCTGAAATCTCAGCAAACACTTTTTCACACATATCTTGATGATACTTTCATGGAATGATCAGTACACCAATCCCACTTGGCTCACCAAATTTCGTTCTTCTAGGTTAAACCGTTCCTTTGCAGTAACCGTTTTCATTTTGAGGTTTCACTCTGTTTTCTCCTATACGGATACATGTATTTGGAACTCTAAATCAAACACGTTTTGGCTAGCTCTTTGAAACTTGACCCAATAAAGCAGTTTCAAATTCTATCTCTATGGTTTGTTTGCTGTTGATGTAGCCCTAAGCAGACCCTGGCGAGAATCACTTTAATGAAAAGGGGTTGCCAAGGTCCCAAAAAACTACGAGTTTTCTGAAATCTCAGCAAACACTTTTTCACCCAATCTTGATGATACTTTCAGCGAATGATCAGTACACCAATCCCACTTGGCTCACCAAATTTCGTTCTTCTAGGTTAAACCGTTCGTTTGCAGTAACCGTTTGCATTTTGAGGTTTCACTCTGTTTTCTCCTATACGGATACATGTATTTGGAATCTAAATCAAAGTCGGTTTGTGCTAGCTCTTTGAAACTTGACCCAATAAAGCAGTTTCAATTTCTCTCTCTATGGTTTGTTTGCTGTTGATGAAGCAATAAGCAGAGACTGGCGAGAATCACTTTCATGGAAAGGGGTTGCCAAGCTTCCTAAAAACTACGAGTTCCCTGAAATCTCAGCAAACACTTTTTCACCCAATCTTGGTGATACTTTCAGGGAATGATCAGTACACCAATCCCACTTGGCTCACCAAATTTCGTTCTTCTAGGTGAAACCGTTCGTTTGCAGTAACCGTTTTCATTTTGAGGTTTCACTCTGTTTTCTCCTATATGGATACAAGAATTTGGAACTCTAAATCATACACGGTTTGTGCTAGCTCTTTGAAACTTGACCTAATAAAGCAGTTTCAAGTTCTAGCTCTATGGTTTGTTTGTTGTTTTTGTAGCCCTAAGCAGTGACTGGCGAAAATCACTTTCATGGAAAGGGGTTGCCAAGCTTCCAAAAAACTACGAGTTGCCTGAAATCACAGCAGACACTTTTTCACCCAATCTTAATAATTCTTTCAGGGAAAGATCAGTACACCAATCCCACTTGGCTCACCAAATTTTGTTCTACTAGGTTAAACCGTTTGTTTGCAGTAACCGTTTTTATTTTGAGGTTTCACTCTGTTTTCTCCTATACGGATACATGTATTTGGAACTCTAAATCAAACACGGTTTGTGCTAGCTCTTTGAAACTTGACCCAATAAAGCAGTTTCAAGTTCTATCTCTATGGTTTGTTTGCTGTTCATGTAGCCCTAAGCAGAGACTGGCGAGAATCACTTTCATTGAAGGGGTTGCCAAGCTTCCAAAAAACTACGAGTTGCCTGAAATCTCAGCAAACACTTTCTCACCCAATCCAGGTGATACTTTCACAGAATGATCAGTACACCAATCCCACTTGGCTCACCAAATTTCGTTCTTCCAGGTTAAACCGTTCGTTTGCAGTAACTGTTTTCATTTTGAGGTTTCACTCTGATTTCTCCTATACGGATACATGCATTTGGAACTCTAAATCAAACATGGTTTGTGCTAGCTCTTTGAAACTTGACCCAATAAAGCAGTTTCAACTTCTATCTCTATGGTTTGTTTGCTGTTGATGTAGCCCTAAGCAGAGACTGGCGAGAATCACTTTCAAGGAAAGGGCTTACCAAGCTTCCAAAAAACTAGGATTTGCCTGAAATCTCAGCTAACACTTTTTCACCCAAACTTGATGATACTTTCAGGGAATGATCAGTACACCAGTCCCACTTGGCTCACCAAATTTCCTTCTTCTATGTTAAACCGTTCGTTTGCAGTAACTGTTTTCATTTTGATGTTTCACTCTGTTTCCTCCTATACGGATACATGTATTTGGAACTCTAAATCAAACACGGTTTGTGCTAGCTGTTTGAAACTTGACCCAATAAAGCAGTTTCAAGTTCTGTCTCTATGGTTTGTTTGCTGTTGATGTAGCCCTAAGCAGAGACTGGCGAGAATCACTTTCATGGAAAGGGGTTGCCAAGCTTCCAAAAAACTACGAGTTGCCTGAAATCTCAGCAAACACTTTTTCACACATATCTTGATGATACTTTCATGGAATGATCAGTACACCAATCCCACTTGGCTCACCAAATTTCGTTCTTCTAGGTTAAACCGTTCCTTTGCAGTAACCGTTTTCATTTTGAGGTTTCACTCTGTTTTCTCCTATACGGATACATGTATTTGGAACTCTAAATCAAACACGGTTTGTGCTAGCTCTTTGAAACTTGACACAATAAAGCAGGTTCAAGTTCTGTCTCTATGGTTTGTTTGCTGTTGATGTAGCCCTAAGCAGACCCTGGCGAGGATCACTTTCATGGAAAGGGGTTGCCAAGCTTCCCAAAAACTAGGAGTTGCCTGAAATCTCAGCTAACACTTTTTCACCCAAACTTGATGATAATTTCAGGGAATGATCAGTACACCAGTACCACTTGGCTCACCAAATTTCCTTCTTCTATGTTAAACCGTTCGTTTGCAGTAACTGTTTTCATTTTGATGTTTCACTCTCTTTCCTCTTATACGGATACATGTATTTGGAACTCTAAATCAAACACAGTTTGTGCTAGCTCTTTGAAACTTGACCCAATAAAGCAGTTTTAAGTTCTGTCTCTATAGTTTGTTTTCTGTTGATGTAGCCCTAAGCAGAGACTGGCGAGAGTCACTTTCATGGAAAGGGGTTGCCAAGCTTCCAAAAAACTACGAGTTTCCTGAAATCTCAGCAAACACTTTCTAACCCAATCTTGATGATACTTTCAGCGAATGATCAGTACACCAATCCAACTTGGCTCACCAAATTTCGTTCTTCTAGGTTAAACCGTTCGTTTGCAGTAACCGTTTTCATTTTGAGGTTTCACTCTGTTTTCTCCTATATGGATACATGTATTTGGAACTCTAAATCTAACACGGTTTGTGCTAGCTCTTTGAAACTTGACCCAATAGAGCAGTTTCAATTTCTATCTCTATGGTTTGTTTGCTGTTGATGTAGCCCTAAGCAGAGACTGGCGAGAATCACTTTCATGGAAAGGGGTTGCCAAGCTTCCAAAAAACTACGAGTTCTCTGAAATCTCAGCAAACTCTTTTTCACCCAATCTTGGTGATACTTTCAGGGAATGATCAGTACACCAATCCCACTTGGCTCACCAAATTTCGTTCTTCTAGGTTAAACCGTTCGTTTGCAGTAACCGTTTTCATTTTGAGGTTTCACTCTGTTTTCTCCTATACGGATACAAGAATTTGGAACTCTAAATCATACACGGTTTGTGCTAGCTCTTTGAAACTTGACCTAATAAAGCAGTTTCAAGTTCTAGCTCTATGGTTTGTTTGTTGTTGCTGTAGCCCTAAGCAGTGACTGGCGAAAATCACTTTCATGGAAAGGGGTTGCAAAGCTTCCAAAACACTACGAGTTGCCTGAAATCACAGCAGACACTTTTGCACCCAATCTTAATAATTCTTTCAGGGAAAGATCAGTACACCAATCCCACTTGGCTCACCAAATTTCGTTCTACTAGGTTAAACCGTTCGTTTGAGGTAACCGTTTTTATTTTGAGGTTTTACTCTGTTTTCTCCTATACGGATACATGTATTTGGAACTCTAAATAAAATAGGGTTTGTGCTAGCTCTTTGAAACTTGACCCAATAAAGCAGTTTCAAGTTCTATTTCTATGGTTTGTTTGCTGTTGATGTAGCCCTGAGCACAAACTGCGAGAAATACTTTCATGGAAAGGGGTTGCCAAGCTTCCAAAAAACTAGGAGTTGCCTGAAATCTCAGCAAGCAGTTTTTCACCCAATCTTGATGATACTTTCAGGGAATGATCAGTACACCAATCCCACTTGGCTCACCAAATTTCGTTCTTCTAGGTTAAACCATTCGTTTGCAGTAACCGTTTACATTTTGAGGTTTCACTCTGTTTTCTCCCATACGGATACATGTATTTGGAACTCTAAATCAAACACGGTTTGTGCTAGCTCTTTGAAACTTGACCCAATAAAGCAGTTTCAAGTTCTGTCTCTATGGTTTGTTTGCTGTTGATGTATCCCTAAGCAGAGACTGGCGAGAATCACTTTCATGGAAAGGGAATTCCAAGCTTACAAAAAACTACGAGTTTCCTGAAATCTCAGCAAGCAGTTTTTCACCCAATCTTGATGATACTTTCAGGGAATGATCAGTACACCAATCCCACTTGGCTCACCAAATTTCGTTCTTCTAGGTTAAACCGTTCGTTTGCAGTAACCGTTTTCATTTTGAGGTTTCACTCTGTTTTCTCCTATACGGATACATGTATTTGGAACTCTAAATCAAACACGGTTTGTGCTAGCTCTTTGAAACTTGACCCAATAAAGCAGTTTCAAGTTCTGTCTCTATGGTTTGTTTGCTGTTGATGTATCCCTAAGCAGAGACTGGCGAGAATCACTTTCATGGAAAGGGGATTCCAAGCTTACAAAAAACTACGAGTTTCCTGAAATCTCAGCAAACACTTTTTCACCCAATCTTGATGATACTTTCAGGGAATGATCAGTACACCAATCCCTCTTGGCTCACCAAATTTCGTTCTTCTAGGTTAAACCGTTCGTTTGCAGTAACCGTTTTCATTTTGAGGTTTCACTCTGTTTTCTCCTATACGGATACATGTATTTGGAACTCTAAATCAAACACGGTTTGTGCTAGCTGTTTGAAACTTGACCCAATAAAGCAGTTTCAAGTTCTGTCTCTATGGTTTGTTTGCTGTTGATGTAGCCCTAAGAAGAGACTGGCGAGAATCACTTTCATGGAAAGGGGTTGCCAAGCTTCTAAAAAACTACGAGTTGCCTGAAATCTCAGCAAACACTTTTTCACCCATATCTTGATGATACTTTCATGGAATGATCAGTACACCAATCCCACTTGGCTCACCAAATTTCGTTCTTCTAGGTTAAACCGTTCCTTTGCAGTAACCGTTTTCATTTTGAGGTTTCACTCTGTTTTCTCCTATACGGATACATGTATTTGGAACTCTAAATCAAACACGGTTTGTGCTAGCTCTTTGAAACTTGACACAATAAAGCAGGTTCAAGTTCTGTCTCTATGGTTTGTTTGCTGTTGATGTAGCCCTAAGCAGACCCTGGCGAGGATCACTTTCATGGAAAGGGGTTGCCAAGCTTCCAAAAAGCTACAAGTTGCCTGAAATCTCAGCAAACACTTTTTCACCCAATCTTGATGATACTTTCAGGGAATGCTCAGGACACCAATCCCACTTGGCTCACCAAATTTCGTTCTTCTAGGTTAAACCGTTCGTTTGCATTAACCGTTTTCGTTTTGAGGTTTCACTCTGTTTTCTCCTATATGGATAGATGTATTTGTAACTCTAAATCAAACACGGTTTGTGCTAGCTCTTTGAAACTTGACCCAATGAAGCAGTTTCAAGTTCTGTCTCTATGGTTTGTTTGCTGTTGATTTAGCACTAAGAAGAGACGGGCGAGAATCACTTTCATGGAAAGGGGTTGCCAAGCTTCCAAAAAACTACGAGTTGCCTGAAATCTCAGCAAACACTTTTTCACCCAATCTTGATGATACTTTCAGGAATGATCAGTACACCAATCCCACTTGGCTCACCAAATTTCGTTCTTCTAGGTTAAACCGTTCCTTTGCAGTAACCGTTTTCATTTTGAGGTTTCACTCTGTTTTGTCCTATACGGATACAGGTATTTGGAACTCTAAATCAAACACGGTTTGTGCTAGCTCTTTGAAACTTGACCCAATAGAGCAGGTTCAAGTTCTGTCTCTATGGTTTGTTTGCTGTTGATGTATCCCTAAGCACAGACTGGCGAGAATCACTTTCATGGGAAGGGATTGCCAAGCATCCAAAAAACTACGAGTTTCCATAAATCTCAGAAAACACTTTTTCACCCAATCTTGATGATACATTCAGGGAATGATCAGTACACCAATCCCACTTGATCACCAAATTTCGTTCTTCTAGGTTAAACCGTTCGTTTGCAGTAACCGTTTTCATTTTGAGGTTTCACTCTGTTTTCTCCTATACAGATACATGTATTTGGAACTCTAAAACAAACACGGATTGCGCTATCTCTTTGAAACTTGACCCAATAAAGCAGTTTCAAGTTCTTTCTCTATGTATTGTTTGCTGTTGATGTAGCCCTAAGCAGACCCTGGTGAGAATCACTTTCATGGAAAGAAGTTGCCAAGCTTCCAAAAAACTACGAGTTGCCTGAAATCTCAGCAAACACTTTTTCACCCAATCTTGATGATACTTTCAGGGAATGATCAGTACACCAATCCCACTTGATCACCAAATTTCGTTCTTCTAGGTTCAACCGTTCGTTTGCAGTAACCGTTTTCATTTTGAGGTTTCACTCTGTTTTCGCCTATACGGATACATGTATTTGGAACTCTAAATCAAAGTCGGTTTGTGCTAGCTCTTTGAAACTTGACCCAATAAAGCAGTTTCAATTTCTCTCTCTATGGTTTGTTTGCTGTTGATGAAGCCCTAAGCAGAGACTGGCGAGAATCACTTTCATGGAAAGGGGTTGCCAAGCTTCCAAAAAATACGAGTTCCCTGAAATCTCAGCAAACACTTTTTCACCCAATCTTGGTGATACTTTCAGGGAGTGATCAGTACACCAATCCCACTTGGCTCACCAAATTTCGTTCTTCTAGGTTAAACCGTTCGTTTGCAGTAACCGTTTGCATTTTGAGGTTTCACTCTGTTTTCTCCTATACGGATACATGTATTTGGAACTCTAAATAAAACACGGTTTGTGCTAGCTGTTTGAAACTTGACCCAATAAAGCAGTTTCATGTTCTATCTCTATGGTTTGTTTGCTGTTGATGTAGCCCTAAGCAGAGACTGGCGAGAGTCACTTTCATGGAAAAAGGTTGCGAAGCTTCCAAAAAACTACGAGTTGCCTGAAATCTCAGCAAACACTTTTTCACCCAATCTTGATGATACTTTCAGGGAATGATCAGTACACCAATTCCACTTGGCTCACCAAATTTCGTTCTTCTAGGTTAAACCGTTCGTTTGCAGTAACCGTTTTCATTTTGAGGTTTCACTCTGTTTTCTCCTATACGGATACATGTATTTGCAACTCTAAATCAAACACGGTTTGTGCTGGCTCTTTGAAACTTGACCCAATAAAGTAGTTTCAAGTTATTACTCTATACTTTGTTTTCTGTCAATGTAGCCCTAAGCAGAGACTGGCGAGAATCACTTTCATGGAAAGGGGTTGCCAAGCTTCCAAAAAAGTACGAGTTGCCTGAAATCTCAGCAAACACTTTTTCACCCAATCTTGATGATACTTTCAGGGAATGATCAATACACAAATCCCACTTGGCTCACCAAATTTCGTTCTTCTAGGTTAAACCGTTCGTTTGCAGTAACCGTTTTCATTCTGAGGTTTCACTCTGTTTTCTCCTATACGTGTACATGTATTTGGAACTGTAAATCAAACACGGTTTGTGCTAGCTCTTTGCAACTTGACCCAATAAAGCAGTTTCAGGTTCCATATCTATGGTTTGTTTGCTGTTGATGTAGCCCTAAGCAGAGACTGGCGAGAGTCACTTTCATGGAAAGGGGTTGCCAAGCTTCCAAAAAACTATGAGTTGCCTGAAATCTCAGCAAACACTTTTTCACTCAATCTTGATGATACTTTCAGGGAATGATCAGTACACCAATCCCACTTGGCTCACCAAACTTCGTTCTTCTAGGTTAAACCGTTCGTTTTCAGTAACCGTTTTCATTTAGAGGTTTCATTCTGTTTTCTCCTATACGGATACATGTATTTGCAACTCTAAATCAAACACGGTTTGTGCTAGCTCTTTGAAACTTGACCCAATAAAGCAGTTTCAAGTTATTTCTCTATGGTTTGTTTTCTGTCAATGTAGCCCTAAGCAGAGACTGGCGAGAATCACTTTCATGGAAAGGGGTTGCCAAGCTTCCAAAAAAGTACGAGTTGCCTGAAATCTCAGCAAACACTTTTTCACCCAATCTTGATGATACTTTCAGGGAATGATCAATACACAAATCCCACTTGGCTCACCAAATTTCGTTCTTCTAGGTTAAACCGTTCGTTTGCAGTAACCCTTTTCATTCTGAGGTTTCACTCTGTTTTCTCCTATATGGATACATGTATTTGGAACTCTAAATCAAACACGGTTTGTGCTAGCTCTTTGAAACTTGACCCAATAAAGCAGTTTCATGTACTATCTCTATGGTTTGTTTGCAGTTGATGTAGCCCTAAGCAGAGACTGGCGAGAATCACTTTCATGGAAAGAAGTTGCCAAGCTTCCAAAAAACTACGAGTTGCCGGAAATCTCAGCAAACACTTTTTCAACCAATCTTGATGATACTTTCAGGAAATGATCAGTACACAAATCCCACTTGGTTCACCATATTTCGTTCATCTAAGTTAAACCGTTCGTTTGCAGTAACCGTTTTCATTTTGAGGTTTCACTCTGTTTTCTCCTATATGGATACATGTATTTGTAACTCTAAATCAAACACGGTTTGTGCTAGCTCTTTGAAACTTGACCCAATAAAGCAGTTTCATGTACTATCTCTATGGTTTGTTTGCTGTTGATGTAGCCCTAAGCAGAGACTGGCGAGAATCACTTTTTCATGGAAAGAAGTTGCCAAGCTTCCAAAAAACTACGAGTTGCCGGAAATCTCAGCAAACACTTTTTCACCCAATCTTGATGATACTTTAAGGGAATATTCAGTACACCAATCCCACTTGGCTCACCAAAGTTCGTTCTTCTAGGTTAAACCCTTCGTTTGCAGTAACCGTTTTCATTTTGAGGTTTCACTCTGTTTTCTCCTATATGGACACATGTATTTGGAACTCTAAATCAACACGGTTTGTGCTAGCTCTTTGCAACTTGACCCAATAAATCAGTTTCAAGTTCCATATCTATGGTTTCTTTGCTGGTGATGTAGCCCTAAGCAGAGACTGGCGAAAATCACTTTCATAAAAAAGGGTTGCCAAGCTTCCAAAAAACTACGAGTTGCCTGAAATCTCAGCAAACACTTTTTCACCCAATCTTGATGATACTTTCAGGGAATGATCAGTACACCAATCCCACTTGGCTCACCAAATTTCGTTTTTCTAGGTTAGACCGTTCGTTTGCAGTAACCGTTTTCATTTTCAGGTTTCACTCTGTTTTCTCCTATATGGATACATGTATTTGGAACTCTAAATCAAACACGGTTTGTGCTAGCTCTTTGAAACGTAACCCAATAAAGCAGTTTCAAGTTCTATCTCTATGGTTTGTTTGCTGTTGATGTACACCTAAGCAGAGACTGGCGAGAGTCACTTTCATGGAAAGGGGTTGCGAACCTTCCAAAAAACTACGATTTCCCTGAAATCTCAGCAAACACTCTTTCACCCAATCTTGATGATACTTTCAGGGAATTATCAGTACACCAATCCCACTTGGCTCACCAAATTTTGTTCTTCTAGGTTAAACCGTTCGTTTGAAGTAACCGTTTTCATTTTGAGGTTTCACTCTGTTTTCTCCTATACGGATACATGTATTTGGAACTCTAAATCAAACACGGTTTGTGCTAGCTGTTTGAAACTTGACCCAATAAAGCAGTTTTATGTTCCATCTCTTTGGTTTGTTTGCTGTTGATGTAGCCCTAAGCAGAGACTGGCGAGAATCACTTTCATGCAAAGGGGTTGCCAAGCTTCCAAAAAACTACGAGTTGCCTGAAATCTCAGCAAACACTTTTTCACCCAATCTTGATGATACTTTCAGGGAATGATCAGTACACCAATCCCACTTGGCTCACCAAATTTCGTTCTTCTAGGTTAAACCCTTCGTTTGGAGTAACCGTTTTCATTTTGAGGTTTCACTCTGTTTTCTCCTATACGGAATCATGTATTTTGAACTCTAAATCAAACACGGTTTTTGCTAGCTCTTTGCAACATGACCCAATAAAGCAGTTTCAAGTTCTATCTCTATTGTTTGTTTGCTGTTGATGTAGCACTAAGCAGAGAGTGGCGAGAATCACTTTCATGGTAAGGGGTTGCCAAGCATCCAAAAAACTACGAGTTACTAAATCTCAGCAAAAACTTTTTCACCCAATCTTGATGATACTTTCAGGGAATGATCGGTACACTAATCCCAATTGGCTCACCAAATTTCGTTCTTCTAGGTTAAACCGTTCTTTTGCAGTAACCGTTTTCATTTTGAGGTTTCACTCTGTTTTCTCCTATACGGATACATGTATTTGGAACTCTAAATCAAACACGGTTTGAGCTAGCTCTTTGAAACTTGACCCAATAAAGCAGTTTCAAGTTATTTCTCTATGGTTTCTTTGTTGTTGATGTAGCCCTAAGCAGAGACTGGCGAGAATCACTTTCATAAAAAGAAGTTGCCAAGCTTCCAAAAAACTACGAGTTTTCGGAAATCTCAGCAAACACTTTTTCACCCAATCTTGATGATACTTTCAG
This sequence comes from Ictidomys tridecemlineatus, assembly GCF_052094955.1. NCBI lineage: Eukaryota > Metazoa > Chordata > Mammalia > Rodentia > Sciuridae > Ictidomys > Ictidomys tridecemlineatus. The sequence goes on from NW_027521952.1 coordinate 22,426, forward strand.
GGAATGATCAGTACACCAGTCCCACTTGGCTCACCAAATTTCGTTCTTCTAGGTTAAACCGTTCGTTTGCAGTAACCGTTTTCATTTTCAGGTTTCACTCTGTTTTTTCCTATATGGATACATGTATTTGGAACTCTAAATCAAACACGGTCTATGCTAGCTCTTTGAAACTTAACCCAATAAAGCAGTTTCAAGTTCTATCTCTATGGTTTGTTTGCTGTTGATGTACCCCTAAGCAGAGACTGGCGAGAGTCACTTTCATGGAAAGGGGTTGCGAACCTTCCAAAAAACTACGATTTCCCTGAAATCTCAGCAAACACCCTTTCACCCAACCTTGATGATACTTTCAGGGAATGATCAGTACACCAATCCCACTTGGCTCACCAAATTTTCTTCTTCTAGGTTAAACCGTTCGTTTGCATTAACCGTTTTCATTTTGAGGTTTCACTCTGTTTTGTCCTATACAGATACATGTATTTGGAACTCTAAATCAAACACGGTTTGTGCTAGCTTTTTGAAACTTGACCCAATAAAGCAGTTTTATGTTCCATCTCTTTGGTTTGTTTGCTGTTGATGTAGCCCTAAGCAGAGACTGGCGAGAATCACTTTCATGGAAAGGGGTTGCCAAGCTTCCAAAAAACTACGAGTTGCCTGAAATCTCAGCAAACACTTTTTCACCCAATCTTGATAATACTTTCAGGGAATGATCAGTACACCAATCCCACTTGGCTCACCAAATTTCGTTCTTCTAGGTTAAACCCTTCGTTTGGAGTAACCGTTTTCATTTTGAGGTTTCACTCTGTTTTCTCCTATAAGGAATCATGTATTTTGAATTCTAAATCAAACACGGTTTTTGCTAGCTCTTTGAAACTTGACCCAATAAAGCAGTTTCAAGTTCTATCTCTATTGTTTGTTTGCTGTTGATGTAGCACTAAGCAGAGAGTGGCGAGAATCACTTTCATGGTAAGGGGTTGCCAAGCATCCAAAAAACTACGAGTTACTAAATCTCAGCAAAAACTTTTTCACCCAATCTTGATGATACTTTCAGGGAATGATCGGTACACTAATCCCAATTGGCTCACCAAATTTCGTTCTTCTAGGTTAAACCGTTCTTTTGCAGTAACCGTTTTCATTTTGAGGTTTCACTCTGTTTTCTCCTATACGGATACATGTATTTGGAACTCTAAATCAAACATGGTTTGAGCTAGCTCTTTGAAACTTGACCCAATAAAGCAGTTTCAAGATCTGTTTCTATGGTTTCTTTGCTGTTGATGTAGCCCTAAGTAGAGACTGGCGAGAATCACTTTCATGGAAAGGGGTTGCCAAGCTTCCAAAAAACTAGGACTTCCCTGAAATCTCAGCAACCACTTTTTCACCCAATCTTGATGATACATTCAGGGAATGATCAGTACACCAATCCCACTTGGCTCACCAAATTTCGTTTTTTTAGGTTAAACCATTCGTTTGCAGTAACCGTTTTAATTTGGAGATTTCACTCTGCTTTCTTCTATACGGATACATGTATTTTGAACTCTAAATCAAACACGGTTTGTGCTAGCTCTTTGAAACTTGACCCAATAAAGCAGTTTCAAGTTCTATCTCAATTGTTTGTTTTCTTTTGATGTAGCGCTAAGCAGAGAGTGGCGAGAATCAAGTTCATGGTAAGGGGTTGCCAAGCATTTAAAAAACTACGAGTTGCCTGAAATCTCAGCAAACACTTTTTCACCCAATCTTGATGATACTTTCAGGGAATGCTCAGTACACAAATCGCACTTGGCTCACCAAATTTCGTTCTTCTATGTTAAACCGTTCGTTTGCAGAAACCGTTTTCATTTTGAGGTTTCACTCTGTTTTCTCCTATACGGATACATGTTTTTGGAACTCAAAATCAAACACGGTTTGTGCTAGCTCTTTGAAACTTGACCCAATAAAGCAGTTTCAGGTTCCATATCTGTGGTTTGTTTGCTGTTGATGTAGCCCTAAGCAGAGACTGGCGAGAATCACTTTCGTGGAAAGGGGTTGCCAAGCTTCCAAAAAACTACGAGTTCCCTGAAATCTCAGCAACCACTTTTTCACCCAATCTTGATGATACTTTCAGGGAATGATCAGTACACCAATCCCACTTGGCTCACCAAATTTCGTTTTTTTAGGTTAAACCATTCGTTTGCAGTAACCGTTTTCATTTGGAGGTTTCACTCTGCTTTCTTCTATACGGATACATGTATTTGGAACTCTAAATCAAACACGGTTTGTGCTAGCTCTTTGAAACTTGACCCAATAAAGCAGTTTCAAGTTCTATCTCTATGGTTTGTTTGCTGTTGATGTAGCCCTAAGCAGAGACTGGCGAGAGTCACTTTCATGGAAAAACTACGAGTTGCCTGAAATCTCAGCAAAAACTTTTTCACCCAATCTTGATGATACTTTCAGGGAATGATCAGTACACCAATCCCACTTGGCTCACCAAATTTCGATCTTCTATGTTAAACCGATCGTTTGCACTAACCGTTTGCATTTTGAGGTTTCACTCTGTTTTCTCCTATACGGATACATGTATTTGGAACTCTAAATCAAACACGGTTTTTGCTAGCTCTTTGAAACTTGACCCAATAAAGTAGTTTCAAGTTATTTCTCTATGGTTTGTTTGCTGTTGATGTAGCCCTAAGCAGAGACTGGCGAGAATCACTTTCATGGAAAGGGGTTGCCAAGCTTCCAAAAAACTACGAGTTGCCTGAAATCTCAGCAAACACTTTTTCACCCAATCTTGATGATGCTTTCAGGGAATGATCAGTACACCAATCCCACTTGGCTCACCAAATTTTGTTCTTATACGTTAATCCGTTCGTTTGCAGTAACCGTTTTCATTTTGAGGTTTCACTCTGTTTTCTCCTATACGGATACATGTATTTGGAACTCTAAATGAAACACGGTTTGTGCTAGCTCTTTGAAACTTGACCCAATAAAGCAGTTTCAAGTTCTTTCTCTATGGTTTGTTTGCTGTTGATGTAGCCCTAAGAAGAGACTGGCGAGAGTCACTTTCATGGAAAGGGGTTGCCAAGCTTCGAAAAAACTACGTGTTTCCTGAAATCTCAGCAAACACTTTTTCACCCAATCTTGATGATACTTTCAGGGAATGATCAGTACACTAATCCCACTTGGCTCACAAATTTCGTTCTTCTAGGTTAAACCATTCCTTTGCAGTAACTGTTTTCATTTTGAGGTTTCAATCTGTTTTCTCCTATACGGATACATGTATTTGGAACTCTCAATCAAACACGGTTTGTGCTAGCTTTTTGAAACTTGACCCAATAAAGCAGTTTCAAGTTTTTTCTCTATGGTTTGTTTGCTGTTGATGTAGCCCTAAGCAGAGACTGGCGAGAATCACTTTCATGGAAAGTGGTTGCGAAGCTTCCAAAAAACTACGAGTTTCCTGAAATCTCAGCAAACACTTTTTCACCCAATCTTGATGATACTTTCAGGGAATGCTCAGTACACCAATCGCACTTGGCTCACCAAATTTCGTTCTTCTATGTTAAACCGTTCGTTTGCAGTAACCGTTTTCATTTTGAGGTTTCACTCTGTTTTCTCCTATACTGATACATGTTTTTGGAACTCTAAATCAAACACGGTTTGTGCTAGCTCTTTGAAACTTGACCCAATAAAGCAGTTTCAAGTTCTATCTCTATGGTTTGTTTGCTGTTGATGTAGCCCTAAGCAGAGACTGGCGAGAATCACTTTCATGGAAAGGGGTTGCCAAGCTTCCAAAAAACTAGGAGTTCCCTGAAATCTCAGCAACCACTTTTTGACCCAATCTTGATGATACTTTCAGGGAATGATCAGTACACCAATCCCACTTGGCTCACCAAATTTCGTTTTTTTAGGTTAAACCATTCGTTTGCAGTAACCGTTTTAATTTGGAGATTTCACTCTGCTTTCTTCTATACGGGTACATGTATTTTGAACTCTAAATCAAACACGGTTTGTGCTAGCTCTTTGAAACTTGACCCAATAAAGCAGTTTCAAGTTCTATCTCAATTGTTTGTTTTCTGTTGATGTAGCGCTAAGCAGAGAGTGGCGAGAATCAAGTTCATGGTAAGGGGTTGCCAAGCATTTAAAAAACTACGAGTTGCCTGAAATCTCAGCAAACACTTTTTCACCCAATCTTGATGATACTTTCAGGGAATGCTCAGTACACAAATCGCACTTGGCTCACCAAATTTCGTTCTTCTATGTTAAACCGTTCGTTTGCAGAAACCGTTTTCATTTTGAGGTTTCACTCTGTTTTCTCCTATACGGATACATGTTTTTGGAACTCAAAATCAAACACGGTTTGTGCTAGCTCTTTGAAACTTGACCCAATAAAGCAGATTCAGGTTCCATATCTGTGGTTTGTTTGCTGTTGATGTAGCCCTAAGCAGAGACTGGCGAAAATCACTTTCATGAAAAAACTACGAGTTGCCTGAAATCTCAGCAAAAACTTTTTCACCCAATCTTGATGATACTTTCAGGGAATGATCAGTACACCAATCCCACTTGGCTCACCAAATTTCGATCTTCTAAGTTAAACCGATCGTTTGCACTAACCGTTTGCATTTTGAGGATCCACTCTGTTTTCTCCTATACGGATACATGTATTTGGAACTCTAAATCAAACACGGTTTTTGCTAGCTCTTTGAAACTTGACCCAATAAAGTAGTTTCAAGTTATTTCTCTATGGTTTGTTTGCTGTTGATGTAGCCCTAAGCAGAGACTGGCGAGAATCACTTTCATGGAAAGGGGTTGCCAAGCTTCCAAAAAACTACGAGTTTCCTGAAATCTCAGCAAACACTTTTTCACCCAATCTTGATGATACTTTCAGGGAATGATCAGTACACCAATCCCACTTGGCTCACCAAATTTTGTTCTTATAGGTTAATCCGTTCGTTTGCAGTAACCGTTTTCATTTTGAGGTTTCACTCTGTTTTCTCCTATACGGATACATGTATTTGGAACTCTAAATCAAACACGGTTTGTGCTAGCTCTTTGAAACTTGACCCAATAAACACTTTCAAGTTATTTCTTTATGGTTTGTTTGCTGTTGATGTAGCCCTAAGCAGAGACTGGCGAGAATCACTTTCATGGAAAGGGGTTGCCAAGCTTCCAGAAAACTACGAGTTGCCTGAAATCTCAGCAAACACTTTTTCACCCAATCTTGATGATACTTTCATGGAATGATCAGTACACCAATCTCACTGGCTCACCAAGTTTCGTTCTTCTAGGTTAAACCCTTCGTTTGCAGTAACCGTTTTCATTTTGAGGTTTAACTCTGTTTTCTCCTATACGGATACATGTATTTGGAACTCTAAATGAAACACGGTTTGTGCTAGCTCTTTGAAACTTGACCCAATAAAGCAGTTTCTAGTTCTATCTCTATGGTTTGTTTGCTGTTGATGTAGCCCTAAGCAGAGACTGGCGAGAGTCACTTTCATGGAAATGGGTTGCCAAGCTTCCAAAAAACTACAAGTTGCCTGAAATCTCAGCAAACACTTTTTCACCCAATCTTGATGATACTTTCAGGGAATGATCAGTACACCAATCCCACTTGGCTCACCAAATTTCGTTCTTCTAGGTTAAATCGTTCCTTTGCAGTCACCGTTTTCATTTTGAGGTTTCACTCTGTTTTCTTTTATAAGGATACATATCTTTGGAACTCTAAATCAAACACGGTTTGTGCTAGCTCTTTGAAACTCGACCCAATTTAGCAGTTTCAAGTTATTTCTCTATGGTTTGTTTGCTGTTGATGTAGCCCTTAGCAGAGACTGGCGAGAATCACTTTGATGGAAAGAAGTTGCCAAGCTTCCAAAAAACTACGAGTTGCCGGAAATCTCAGCAAACACTTTTCCACCCAATCTTGATGATACTTTCAGGTTATGATCAGTACACCATTCCCACTTGGCTCACCAAATTTCTTTCTTCTAGGTGAAACCCTTCGTTTGCAGTAACTGTATCCATTTTGAGGTTTAACTCTGTTTTCTCATATACGGATACATGTATTTGGAACTCTAAATCAAACACGGTTTGTGCTAGCTCTTTGAAACTTGACCCAATAAAGCAGTTTCTAGTTCTATCTCTATGGTTTGTTTGCTGTTGATGTAGCCCTAAGCAGAGACTGGCGAGAGTCACTTTCATGGAAAGGGGTTGCCAAGCTTCCAAAAAACTACAAGTTGCCTGAAATCTCAGAAAACACTTTTTCACCCAATCTAGATGATACTTTCAGGGAATGATCAGTACACCAATCCCACTTGGCTCACCAAATTTCGTTCTTCTAGGTTAAACCGTTCTTTTGCAGTAACCGTTTTCATTTTTAGGTTTCCCTCTGTTTTCTCCTATACGTATACATGTATTTGGAACTCTAAATCAAACACGGTGTGTGCTAGCTCTTTGAAACTTGATCCAATAAAGCAGTTTCAAGTTCTATCTCTGTGGTTTGTTTGCTGTTGATGTAGCCCTAAGCAGAGACTGGCGAGAGTCACTTTCATGAAAAGGGGTTGCCAAGCTTCCAAAAAACTACGAGTTGCCTAAAATCTCAGCAAACACTTTTTCACCCAATCTTGATGATTCTTTCAGGGAATGATCAGTACACCAATTCCACTTGGCTCACCAAATTTCGTTCTTCTAGGTAAAACATTTCGTTTGCAATAACAATTTTCATTTTTAGGTTTCCCTCTGTTTTCTCCTATACGTATACATGTATTTGGAACTCTAAATCAAACACGGTTTGTGCTAGCTCTTTGAAACTTGACCCAATAAAGCAGTTTCAAGTTCTATCTCTATGGTTTGTTTGCTGTTGATGTAGCCTTAAGCAGAGACTTGCGAGAGTCACTTTCATGGAAAGGGGTTGCGAACCTTCAAAAAAACTACGAATTCCCTGAAATCTAAGCAAACACTTTTTCACCCAATCTTGATGATACTTTTAGGGAATGATCAGTACTCCAATCCCACTTGGCTCACCAAATTTCGTTCTTCTAGGTTAAACCGTTTGTTTGCAGTAACCGTTTTCATTTTGAGGTTTTACTCTGTTTTCTCCTACATGGATACATGTATTTGGAACTCTAAATCAAACACGGTTTGTGCTAGCTTTTTGAAACGAGACCCAATAAAGCAGTTTCAAGTTCTATCTCTATGGTTTGTTTGCTGTTGATGTAGCCCTAAGCAGAGACTGGCTAGAATCACTTTCATGGAAAGGGGTTGCCAAGCTTCAAAAAAACTAAGAGTTGCCGGAAATCTCAGCAAACACTTTTTCACCCAATCTTGATCATACTTTCAGGGAATGATCAGTACACCAATCCCACTTGGCTCACCAAATTTCGATCTTCTAGGTTAAACTCTTCGTTTGCAGTAACCGTTTTCATTTTGAGGTTTCACTCTGTTTTCTCCTATACGGATACATGTATTTTGAACTCTAAATCAAACACGGTTTGTGCTAGCTCTTTGAAACTTGACCCAAAAAAGCAGTTTCAAGTTCTATCTCTATTGTTTGTTTGCTGTTGATGTAGCGCTAAGCAGAGAGTGGTGAGAATCACTTTCATTGTAAGGGGTTGCCAAGCATCCAAAAAACTACGAGTTGCCTGAAATCTCACCAAACACTTTTTCACCCAATCTTGATGATACTTTCAGGGAATGATCGGTACACTAATCCCACTTGGCTGACCAAATTTCGTATTTCTAGGTTAAACCGTTCGTTTGCAGTAACCGTTTTTATTTTGAGGTCTCACTCTGTTTCTTTTATATGGATACATGTATTTGGAACTCTAAATCAAACACGGTTTGTGCTAGCTCTTTGAAACTTGACCCAATAAAGCAGTTTCAAGTTCTATCTCTATGGTTTGTTTGCTGTTGATGTAGCGCTAAGCAGAGAGTGGCGAGAATCACTTTCATGGAAAGGGGTTGCCAAGCTTCCAAAAAACTACGAGTTGCCTGAAATCTAAGCAAACACTTTTTCACCCAATCTTGATGATACTTTCAGGGAATGATCAGTACTCCAATCCCACTTGGCTCACCAAATTTCGTCCTTCTAGGTTAAACCGTTTGTTTGCAGTAACCGTTTTCATTTTGAGGTTTCACTCTGTTTTCTCCTGTAAGGATTCATGGATTTGGAACTCTAAATCAAACACGGTTTGTGCTAGCTGTTTGAAACGTGACCCAATAAAGCAATTTCAAGTTCTATCTCTATGGTTTGTTTGCTGTTGATGTAGCCCTAAGCAGAGACTGGCGAGAATCACTTTCATGGAAAGGGGTTGCCAAGCTTCCAGAAAACTACGAGTTGCCTGAAATCTCAGCAAACACTTTTTCACCCAATCTTGATGATACTTTCAGGGAATGATCAGTACACCAATCTCACTTGGCTCACCAAATTTCGTTCTTCTAGGTTAAACCGTTCGTTTGCAGTAACCGTTTTTATTTTGAGGTTTCACTCTGTTTCTCCTATATGGATACATGTATTTGGAACTGTAAATCAAACACGGTTTGTGCTAGCTCTTTGAAACTTGACCCAATAAAGCAGTTTCAAGTTCTCTCTCTATGGTTTGTTTGCTGTTGATGTAGCGCTAAGCAGAGAGTGGCGAGAATCACTTTCATGGAAAGGGGTTGCCAAGCTTCCAAAAAACTACGAGTTGCCTGAAATCTCAGCAAACACTTTTTCACCCAATCTTGATGATACTTTCAGGGAATGATCAGTACACCAATCCCACTTTGCTCACCAAATTTCGTCCTTCTAGGTTAAACCGTTCGTTTGCAGTAACCGTTTTCATTTTCAGGTTTCACTCTGTTTTCTCCTATACGGATACATGTATTTGGAACTCTCAATCAAACACGGTTTGTGCTAGCTCTTTGAAACTTGACCCAATAAAGCAGTTTCAAGTTCTTTCTCTATGGTTTGTTTGCTGTTGATGTAGCCCTAAGCAGAGACTGGCGAGAGTCACTTTCATGGAAAGGGGTTGCGAACCTTCAAAAAAACTATGATTTCCCTGAAATCTAAGCAAACACTTTTTCACCCAATCTTGATGATACTTTTAGGGAATGATCAGTACTCCAATCCCACTTGGCTCACCAAATTTCGTTTTTCTAGGATAAACCGTTCGTTTTAAGTAACCGTTTTCATTTTGAGGTTTCACTCTGTTTTCTCCTATATGGATACATGTATTTGGAACTCTAAATCAAACACGGTTTGTGCTAGCTTTTTGAAACGTGACCCATTAAAGCAGTTTCAAGTTCTATCTCTATGGTTTGTTTGCTGTTGATGTAGCCCTAAGCAGAGACTGGCGAGAATCACTTTCATGGAAAGGGGTTGCCAAGCTTCCAAAAAACTACGAGTTGCCGGAAATCTCAGCAAACACTTTTTCACCCAATCTTGATAATTCTTTCAGGGAATGATCAGTACACCAATCCCACTTGGCTCACCAAATTTCGATCTTCTAGGTTAAACTCTTCGTTTGCAGTAACCGTTTTCATTTTGAGGTTTCACTCTGTTTTCTCCTATACGGATACATGTATTTTGAACTCTAAATCAAACACGGTTTGTGCTAGCTCTTTAAAACTTGACCCAATAAAGCAGTTTCAAGTTCTATCTCTATTGTTTGTTTGCTGTTGATGTAGCGCTAAGCAGAGAGTGGCAAGAATCACTTTCATGGTAAGGGGTTGCCAAGCATCCAAAAAACTACGAGTTGCCTGAAATCTCAGCAAATACTTTTTCACCCAATCTTGATGATACTTTCAGGGAATGATCGGTACACTAATCCCACTTGGCTAACCAAATTTCGTACTTCTAGGTTAAACGTTTCGTTTGCAGTAACCGTTTTTATTTTGAGGTTTCACTCTGTTTCTCCTATATGGATACATGTATTTGGAACTCTAAATAAAACACGGTTTTTGCTAGCTCTTTGAAACTTGACCAATAAAGCAGTTTCAAGTTCTCTCTCTATGGTTTGTTTGCTGTTGATGTAGCCCTAAGCAGAGACTGGCGAGAATCACTTTCATGGAAAGGGATTGCCAAGCTTCCAAAAAACTACAAGTTGCCTGAAATCTCAGCAAACACTTTTTCACCAAATCTTGATGATACTATCAGGGAATGATCAGTACACCAATTCCACTTGGCTCACCAAATTTTTTTCTTCTAGGTTAAACCGTTCGTTTGCAGTAACCGTTTTCATTTTGAGGTTTCACTCTGTTTTCTCCTATACGGATACATGTATTTGGAACTCTAAATCAAACACGGTTTGTGCTAGCTCTTTGAAACTTGACCAAATAAAGCAGTTTCAAGTTCTATCTCTATGGTTTGTTTGCTGTTGATGTAGCCCTAAGCAGAGACTGGCGAAATTCACTTTCATGGAAAGGGGTTGCCAAGCTTCCAAATAACTATGAGTTGCCTGAAATCTCAGCAAACACTTTTTCACCCAATCTTGATGATATTTTCAGGGAATGATCAGTACACCAATCCCACTTGGCTCACAAATTTCGTTCTTCTAGGTTAAACCGTTCCTTTGCAGTAACCGTTTTCATTTTGAGGTTTCACTCTGTTTTCTCCTATACGGATACATGTATTTGGAACTCTCAATCAAACACGGTTTGTGCTAGCTTTTTGAAACTTGACCCAATAAAGCAGTTTCAAGTTCTTTCTCTATAGTTTGTTTGCTGTTGATGTAGCCCTAAGCAGAGACTGGCGAGAATCACTTTCATGGAAAGGGATTGCCAAGCTTCCAAAAAACTACAAGTTGCCTGAAATCTCAGCAAACACTTTTTCACCCAATCTTGATGATACTTTCAGGGAACGATCAGTACACCAATCCCACTTGGCTCACCAAATTTCGTTCTTCTAGGTTAAACCGTTCGTTTGCAGTAACAGTTTTCATTTTGAGGTTTCACTCTGTTTTCTCCTATACGGATACATGTATTTGGAACTCTAAATCAAACACGGTTTGTGCTAGCTCTTTGAAACTTGACCCAATAAAGCAGTTTCAAGTTCTATCTCTATGGTTTGTTTGCTGTTGATGTAGCTCTAAGCAGAGACTGGCGAGAGTCACTTTTATGGAAAGGGGTTGCGAACCTTCAAAAAAACTATGATTTTTCTGAAATCTGAGCAAACACTTTTTCACCCAATCTTGATGATACTTTCAGGGAATGATCAGTACTCCAATCCCACTTGGCTCACCAAATTTCGTTTTTCTAGGTTAAACCGTTCGTTTGCAGTAACCGTTTACATTTTGAGGTCTCACTCTGTATTCTCCTATATGGATACATGTATTTGGAACTCTAAATCAAACACGGTTTGTGCTAGCTGTTTGAAACGTGACCCATTAAAGCAGTTTCAAGTTCTATCTCTATGGTTTGTTTGCTGTTGATGTAGCCCTAAGCAGAGACTGGCGAGAATCACTTTCATGGAAAGGGGTTGCAAAGCTTCCAAAAAAACTACGACTTGCCGGAAATCTCAGCAAACACTTTTTCACCCAATCTTGATGTTACTTTCAGCGAATGACCAGTACACCAATCCCACATGGCTCACCAAATTTCGTTCTTCTAGGTTAAACCCTTCGTTTGCAGTTCCGTTTTCATTTTGAGGTTTCACTTTGTTTTCTCCTATTCTGATACATGTATTTTGAACTCTAAATCAAACACGGTTTGTGCTAGCTCTTTGAAACTTGACCCAATAAAGCAGTTTCAAGTTCTATCTCTATTGTTTGTTTGCTGTTGATGTAGCCCTAAGCAGAGAGTGGCGAGAATCACTATCATGGAAAGGGGATGCCAAGCATCCAAAAAACTACGAGTTACCTGAAATCCCAGCAAAAACTTTTTCACCGAATATTGATGATTCTTTCAGGGAATGATCGGTACACTAATCCCACTTGGCTCACCAAATTTCGTCCTTCTAGGTTAAACCGTTCGTTTGCAGTAACCGTTTTGATTTTGAGGTTTCACTCTGTTTTTTCCTATACGGATACATGTATTTGGAACTCTAAATCAAACACGGTTTGTGCTAGCTCTTTGAAACTTGACCCAATAAAGCAGTTTCAAGTTCTATCTCTATGGTTCGTTTGCTGTTGATGTAGCCCCAAGCAGAGACTGGCGAGAATCACTTTCATGGAAAGGGGTTGCCAAGCTTCCAAAAAACTACGAGTTGCCTGAAATCTCAGCAAACACTTTTTCGAGCAATCTTGATAATAAGTTCAGTGAATGGTCAGTACACCAATCCCACTTGGCTCACCAAATTTCGTTCTTCTAGGTTAAACCGTTCGTTTGCAGTAACCGTTTTCATTTTGAGGTTTCACTCTGTTTTCTCCTATACGGATACATGTATTTGGAACTCTAAATCAAACATGGTTTGTGCTAGCTCTTTGAAACTTGACCCAATAAAGCAGTTTCAAATTCTATCTCTATGGTTTGTTTGCTGTTGATGTAGCCCTAAGCAGAGACTGGCGAGAATCACTTTCATGGAAAGGGGTTGCCAAGCTTCCAAAAAACTACGAGTTGCCTGAAATCTCAGCAAACACTTTTTCACCCAATCTTGATCATACTTTCAGGGAATGATCAGTACACCAATCCCACTTGGCTCACCAAATTTCGTTCTTCTAGGTTAAACCGTTCGTTTGCAGTTACCGTTTTCATTTTGAGGTTTCACTCTGTTTTCTCCTATACGGATACATGTATTTGGAACTCTAAATCAAACACGGTTTGTGCTAGCTCTTTGAAACTTGACCCAATAAAGTAGTTTCAAGTTCTATCTCTATGGTTTGTTTGCTGTTGATGTAGCCCTAAGCAGAGACTGGCGAGAATCACTTTCATGGAAAGGGGTTGCCAAGCTTCCAAAAAACTACGAGTTGCCTGAATTCTCAGCAAACACTTTTTCACCTAATCTTGATGATACTTTCAGGGAATGATCAGTACACCAATCGCACTTGGCTCAACAAATTTCCTTCTTCTAGGTAAAACCGTTCATTTGAAGTAACCGTTTTCATTTTGAGGTTTCACTCTGTTTTATCCTATATGGATACATGTATTTGGAACTCTAAATAAAACACGGTTTGTGCTAGCTCTTTGAAACTTGACCCAATAAAGCAGTTTCTAGTTCTATCCCTATGGTTTGTTTGCTGTTGATGTAGCCCTAAGCAGAGACTGGCGAGAATCACTTTTATGGAAAGGGGTTGCCAAGTTTCCAAAAAACTACGAGTTGCCTGAAATCTCAGCAAACACTTTTTCAACCAATCTTGATGATACTGTCAGGGAATGATAAGTAATCCAATCCCACTTGGCTCACCAAATTTCGTTCTTGTAGGTTAAACCGTTCGTTTGCAGTAACCGTTTTCATTTTGAGGTTTCACTCTGTTTTCTCCTATACGGATACATGTATTTGGAAACTCTAAATCAAACACGGTTTGTGCTAGCTCTTTGAAACTTGACCCAATAAAGCAGTTTCAAGTTCTATCTCTATGGTTTGTTTGCTGTTGATATAGCCCTAAGCAGAGATTGGCGAGAATCTCTTTCATGGAAAGGGGTTGCCAAGCTTCCAAAAAACTACGAGTTGCCTGAAATCTCAGCAAACACTTTTTCACCCAATCTTGATGATACTTTCAGGGAATTATCAGTACACCAATCCCACTTGGCTCACCAAATTTCGTTCTTCTAGGTTAAACGGTTCGTTTGCAGTAACCGTTTTCATTTTGAGGTTTCACTGTGTTTTCTCCTATACGGATACATGTATTTGGAAATCTCAATCAAACACGGTTTGTGCTAGCTCTTTGAATCTTGTCCCAAGAAAGCAGTTTCAAGTTCTATCTCTATGGTTTGTTTGCTGTGTATGTAGCCTTAAGCAGAGACTGGCGAGAATCACTTTCATGGAAAGGGGTTGTCAAGCTTCCAAAAAACTACGAATTGCCTGAATTCTCAGCAAACACTTTTTCACCTAATCTTGATGATACTTTCAGGGAATGATCAGTACACCAATCCCACTTGACTCACCAAATTTCGTTCTTCTAGGTTAAACCGTTCCTTTGCAGTAATCGTTTTAATTTTTGAGGTTTCACTCTGTTTTCTCCTATACGGATACATGTATTTGGAACTCTAAATCAAACACGGTTTGTGCTAGCTCTTTGAAACTTGAGCCAATAAAACAGATTCAAGTTCTATGTCTATGGTTTGTTTGCTGTTGATGTGGCCCTAAGCAGAGACTGTCGAGAATCACTTTCATGGAAAGGGGTTGCCAAGCTTCCAAAAAACTACGAGTTGCCTGAAATCTCAGCAAACACTTTTTCACCCAATCTTGATGATACTTTCAGAGAATGATCAGTACACCAATCCCACTTGGCTCAACAAATTTCGTTCTTCTAGGTTAAACCGTTCGTTTGCAGTAACCGTTTTCATTTTGAGGTTTCACTCTGTTTTATCCTATATGGATACATGTATTTGGAACTCTAAATCAAACACGGTTTGTGCTAGCTCTTTGAAACTTGACGCAATAAAGCAGTTTCTAGTTCTATCCCTATGGTTTGTTTGCTGTTGATGTAGCCCTAAGCTGAGACTGGCGATAATCACTTTCATGGAAAGGTGTTGCCAAGCTTCCAAAAAACTACGAGTTGCCTGAAATCTCAGCAAACACTTTTTCAACCAATCTTGATGATACTTTCAGGGAATGATAAGTACTCCAATCCCACTTGGCTCACCAAATTTCGTTCTTCTAGGTTAAACCGTTCGTTTGCAGTAACCGTTTTCATTTTGAGGTTTCACTCTGTTTTCTCCTATACGGATACATGTATTTGGAACTCTAAATCAAACACGGTTTGTGCTAGCTCTTTGAAACTTGACCCAATAAAGTAGTTTCAAGTTCTATCTCTATGGTTTGTTTGCTGTTGATGTAGCCCTAAGCAGAGACTGGCGAGAATCACTTTCATGGAAAGGGGTTGCCAAGCTTCCAAAAAACTACGAGTTGCCTGAATTCTCAGCAAACACTTTTTCACCTAATCTTGATGATACTTTCAGGGAATGATCAGTACACCAATCCCACTTGGCTCAACAAATTTCCTTCTTCTAGGTAAAACCGTTCATTTGAAGTAACCGTTTTCATTTTGAGGTTTCACTCTGTTTTATCCTATATGGATACATGTATTTGGAACTCTAAATAAAACACGGTTTGTGCTAGCTCTTTGAAACTTGACCCAATAAAGCAGTTTCTAGTTCTATCCCTATGGTTTGTTTGCTGTTGATGTAGCCCTAAGCAGAGACTGGCGAGAATCACTTTTATGTAAAGGGGTTGCCAAGTTTCCAAAAAACTACGAGTTGCCTGAAATCTCAGCAAACACTTTTTCAACCAATCTTGATGATACTGTCAGGGAATGATAAGTAATCCAATCCCACTTGGCTCACCAAATTTCGTTCTTGTAGGTTAAACCGTTCGTTTGCAGTAACCGTTTTCATTTTGAGGTTTCACTCTGTTTTCTCCTATACGGATACATGTATTTGGAACTCTAAATCAAACACGGTTTGTGCTAGCTCTTTGAAACTTGACCCAATAAAGCAGTTTCAAGTTCTATCTCTATGGTTTGTTTGCTGTTGATATAGCCCTAAGCAGAGATTGGCGAGAATCTCTTTCATGGAAAGGGGTTGCCAAGCTTCCAAAAAACTATGAGTTGCCTGAAATCTCAGCAAACACTTTTTCACCCAATCTTGATGATACTTTCAGGGAATTATCAGTACACCAATCCCACTTGGCTCACCAAATTTCGTTCTTCTAGGTTAAACGGTTCGTTTGCAGTAACCGTTTTCATTTTGAGGTTTCACTGTGTTTTCTCCTATACGGATACATGTATTTGGAAATCTCAATCAAACACGGTTTGTGCTAGCTCTTTGAATCTTGTCCCAAGAAAGCAGTTTCAAGTTCTATCTCTATGGTTTGTTTGCTGTGTATGTAGCCTTAAGCAGAGACTGGCGAGAATCACTTTCATGGAAAGGGGTTGTCAAGCTTCCAAAAAACTACTAATTGCCTGAATTCTCAGCAAACACTTTTTCACCTAATCTTGATGATACTTTCAGGGAATGATCAGTACACCAATCCCACTTGACTCACCAAATTTCGTTCTTCTAGGTTAAACCGTTCCTTTGCAGTAATCGTTTTAATTTGAGGTTTCACTCTGTTTTCTCCTATACGGATACATGTATTTGGAACTCTAAATCAAACACGGTTTGTGCTAGCTCTTTGAAACTTGAGCCAATAAAACAGATTCAAGTTCTATGTCTATGGTTTGTTTGCTGTTGATGTGGCCCTAAGCAGAGACTGTCGAGAATCACTTTCATGGAAAGGGGTTGCCAAGCTTCCAAAAAACTACGAGTTGCCTGAAATCTCAGCAAACACTTTTTCACCCAATCTTGATGATACTTTCAGAGAATGATCAGTACACCATTCCCACTTGGCTCAACAAATTTCGTTCTTCTAGGTTAAACCGTTCGTTTGCAGTAACCGTTTTCATTTTGAGGTTTCACTCTGTTTTATCCTATATGGATACATGTATTTGGAACTCTAAATCAAACACGGTTTGTGCTAGCTCTTTGAAACTTGACGCAATAAAGCAGTTTCTAGTTCTATCCCTATGGTTTGTTTGCTGTTGATGTAGCCCTAAGCTGAGACTGGCGATAATCACTTTCATGGAAAGGTGTTGCCAAGCTTCCAAAAAACTACGAGTTGCCTGAAATCTCAGCAAACACTTTTTCAACCAATCTTGATGATACTTTCAGGGAATGATAAGTACTCCAATCCCACTTGGCTCACCAAATTTCGTTCTTCTAGGTTAAACCGTTCGTTTGCAGTAACCGTTTTCATTTTGAGGTTTCACTCTGTTTTCTCCTATATGGATACATGTATTTGGAACTCTAAATCAAACACGGTTTGTGCTAGCTCTTTGAAACTTGACCCAATAAAGTAGTTTCAAGTTCTATCACTATGGTTTGTTTGCTGTTGATGTAGCCCTAAGCAGAGACTGGCGAGAATCACTTTCATGGAAAGGGGTTGCCAAGCTTCCAAAAAACTACGAGTTGCCTGAATTCTCAGCAAACACTTTTTCACCTAAACTTGATGATACTTTCAGGGAATGATCAGTACACCAATCCCACTTGACTCACCAAATTTCGTTCTTCTAGGTTAAACCGTTCGTTTGCAGTAACCGTTTTCATTTTGAGGTTTCACTCTGTTTTCTCCTATACGGATACATGTATTTGGAACTCTCAATCAAACACGGTTTGTGCTAGCTCTTTGAAACTTGACCCAATAAAGCAGTTTCAAGTTCTATCTATATGGTTTGTTTGCTGTTGATGTAGGCCTAAGCAGAGACTTGCGAGAGTCACTTTCATGGAAAGGGGTTGCCAAGCTTCAAAAAAACTACGAGTTGCCTGAAATCTCAGAAAACACTTTTTTACCCAATCTTGATGATACTTTCAGGGAATGATCAGTACACCAATCCCACTTGGTTCACCAAATTTCGTTCTTCTAGGTTAAACCGTTCGTTTGCAGTAACCGTTTTCATTTGGAGGTTTCACTCTGTTTTCTCCTATACGGATACATGTATTTGGAACTCTAAATCAAACACGGTTTGTGCTAGCACTTTGAAACTTGACCCAATAAAGCAGTTTCAAGTTCTATCTCTATGGTTTGTTTGCTGTTGATGTAGCCCTAAGCAGAGACTGGCGAGAATCACTTTCATGGTAAAAGGTTGCCAAGCTTCCAAAAAACTACTAGTTGCCTGAAATCTCAGCAAACACTTTTTCACCCAATCTTGATGATACTTTCAGGGAATGATCAGTACACCAATCCCACTTGGCTCACCAAATTTCGTTCTTCTAGGTTAAACCGTTCGTTTTCAGTAACCGTTTTCATTTTGAGGTTTCACTCTGTTTTCTCCTATACGGATACATGTATTTGGAACTCTCAATCAAACACGGTTTGTGCTAGCTCTTTGAAACTTGAGCCAATAAAGCAGTTTCAAGTTCTATCTCTATCTTTTTTTTGCTGTGTATGTAGCCCTAAGCAGAGACTGGCGAGAATCACTTTCATGGAAAGGGGTTGCCAAGCTTTCAAAAAACTACGAGTTGCCTGAAATCTCAGCACACACTTTTTCACCCAATCTTGATGATACTTTCAAGGAATGATCAGTACACCAGTCCCACTTGGCTCACCAAATTTCGTTCTTCTAGGTTAAACCGTTCGTTTGCAGTAACCGGTTTCATTTTGAGGTTTCATTCTGTTTTCTCCTATACGGATACATGTATTTGGAACTCTAAATCAAACACGGTTTGTGCTAGCTCTTTGAAACTTGAATCAATAAACCAGTTTCAAGTTCTATCTCTATGGTTTGTTTGATGTTGATATAGCCCTAAGCAGAGACTTGCGAGAATCACTTTCATGGAAAGGGGTTGCCAAGCTTCCAAAAAACTACGAGTTGCCTGAAATCTCAGGAAACACTTATTCGAGAAATCTTGATGATACTTTCAGTGAATGATCAGTACACCAATCCCACATGGCTTACCAAATTTCGTTCTTCTCCGTTAAACCGTTCGTTTGCAGTAACCG
Organism: Ictidomys tridecemlineatus; assembly: GCF_052094955.1. Taxonomy (NCBI): domain Eukaryota; kingdom Metazoa; phylum Chordata; class Mammalia; order Rodentia; family Sciuridae; genus Ictidomys; species Ictidomys tridecemlineatus. Next base: position 41,003 of record NW_027521952.1, read on the forward strand.
TTTTCATTTTGAGGTTTCACTCTGTTGTCTCCTATAAGGATACATGTATTTGGAACTCTAAATCAAACACGGTTTTTGCTAGCTCTTTGAAACGTGACCCAGTAAAGCAGTTTCAAGTTCTATCTCTATGGTTTGTTTGCAGTTGATGTAGCCCTAAGCAGAGACTGGCGAAAATCAGTTTCATGGAAAGGGGTTGCCAAGCTTCCAAAAAACTACGAGTTTCCTGAAATCTCAGCAAACAGTTTTTCAACAAATCTTGATGATACTTTCAGGGAATGATCAGTACTCCAATCCCAATTGGCTCACCAAATTTCGTTCTTCTAGGTTAAACCGTTCGTTTGCAGTAACCGTTTTCATTTTGAGGTTTCACTCTGTTTTCTCCTATAGGGATACATGTATTTGGAACTCTAAATCAATTCGGTTGGTGCTAGCTCTTTGAAACTTGACCCAATAAAGCAGTTTCAAGTTCTATCTCTATGGTTTGTTTGCTGTTGATGTATCCCTAAGCAGAGACTGGCGAGAATCACTTTCTTCATGGAAAGGGATTGCCAAGCTTCCAAAAAACTACGAATTTCCTGAAATCTCAGCAAACACTTTTACACCCAATCTTGATGATACTTTCAGGGAATGGTCAGTACACCAATCCCACATGGCTCAATAAATTTCGTTCTTCTAGGTTAAACCGTTCGTTTGCAGTAACCGTTTTCATTTTGAGGTTTCACTCTGTTTTTCTCCTATATGGATACATG
>NW_027521953.1:0-41669 GCF_052094955.1 Ictidomys tridecemlineatus
AACGGTTTAACCTAGAAGAACGAGATTTGGCGAGCCAAGTGGGATTGGTGGTACTGATCATTACCTGATAGTTTCATCAAGATTGGGTGAAAAAGTGTGTGCTGAGATTTCAGGCAACTCGTAGTTTTTGGAGGCTTGGCAGGCCCTTTCCATGAAAGTGATTCTCGCCAGTCTCTGCTTAGGGTTACATCAACAGCAACAAACCATAGAGATAGAACTTGAAACTGCTTTATTGTGTCAAGTTTCAAAGAGCTAGCACAAACCGTGTTTGATTTAGAGTTCCAAATACATGTATCCCTGTAGGAGAAAACAGAGTGAAACCTCAAAATGAAACCGGTTACTGCCAACGAACGGTTTCACCTAGAAGAACGAGATTTGGTGAGCCAAGTGGGATTGGTGTACTGATCATTACCTGAAAGTTTCATCAAGATTGGGTGAAAAAGTGTGTGCTGAGATTTCAGGCAACTCGTAGTTTTTTGGAAGCTTGGCAGGCCCTTTCCATGAAAGTGATTCTCGCCAGTCTCTGCTTAGGGCTACATCAACAGCAAACAAACCATAGAGATAGAACTTGAAACTGCTTTATTGTGTCAAGTTTCAAAGAGCTAGCACAAACCGTGTTTGATTTAGAGTTCCAAATACATGTATCCCTATAAGGAGAAAACAGAGTGTAACCTCAAAATGAAACCGGTTACTGCCAATGAACGGTTTCACCTAGAAGAACGAGAATTTGGCGAGCCAAGTGGGATTGGTGTACTGATCATTACCTGAAAGTTTCATCAAGATTGGGTGAAAAAGTGTGTGCTGAGATTTCAGGCAACTCGTAGTTTTTTGGAAGCTTGGCAGGCCTTTCCATGAAAGTGATTCTCGCCAGTCTCTGCTTAGGGCTACATCAACAGCAAACAAACCATAGAGATAGAACTTGAAACTGCTTTATTGTGTCAAGTTTCAAAGAGCTAGCACAAACCGTGTTTGATTTAGAGTTCCAAATACAAGTATCCCTAGAGGAGAAAACAGAGTGAAACCTCAAAATGAAACCGGTTACTGCCACCGACGGTTTCACCTAGAAGAACGAAATTTGGCAAGCCAAGTGCGATTGGTGTACTGATCATTACCTGAAAGTTTCATCAACATTGGGGTGAAAAAGTGTGTGCTGAGATTTCCGGAAACTCGTAGTTTTTTGGAAGCTTGGCAGGCCCTTTCCATGAAAGTGATTCTCGCCATTCTCTGCTTAGGGCTACATCAACAGCAAACAAACCATAGAGATAGAACTTGAAACTGCTTTATTGTGTCAAGTTTCAAATAGCTAGCACAAACCGTGTTTGATTTAGAGTTCCAAATACATGTATCCCTATAGGAGAAAACAGAGTGAAACCTCAAAATGAAACCGGTTACTGCCAACGAATGGTTTAACCTAGAAGAACGAAATTTGGCGAGCCAAGCGGGATTGTGTACTGATCATTACCTGAAAGTTTCATCAAGATTGAGTTAAAAAGTGTGTGCTGAGATTTCAGGCAACTCGTAGTTTTTTGGAAGCTTGGCAGGCCCTTTCCATGAAAGTGATTCTCGCCAGTCTCTGCTTAGGGCTACATCAACAGCAAACAAACCATAGAGATAGAACTTGAAACCTCTTTATTGTGTCAAGTTTAAAAGAGCTAGCACAAACCGTGTTTGATTTAGAGTTCCAAATACATGTATCCCTATAGGAGAAAACAGAGTGAAACCTCAAAATGAAACCGGTTACTGCCAACGAACGGTTTCACCTAGAAGAACGAAATTTGGCGAGCCAAGTGGGATTGGTGTACTGATCATTACCTGAAAGTTTCATCAACATTGGGTGAAAAAGTGTGTGCTGAGCTTTCCGGAAACTCGTAGTTTTTTGGAAGCTTGGCAGGCCCTTTCCATGAAAGTGATTCTCGCCATTCTCTGCTAGGACTACATCAACAGCAAACAAACCATAGAGATAGAACTTGAAACTGCTTTATTGTGTCAAGTTTCAAATAGCTAGCACAAACCGTGTTTGATTTAGAGTTCCAAATACATGTATCCCTATAGGAGAAAACAGAGTGAAACCTCAAAATGAAACCGGTTACTGCCAACGAATGGTTTAACCTAGAAGAACGAAATTTGGCGAGCCAAGTGGGATTGGTGTACTGATCATTACCTGAAAGTTTTATCAAGATTGATTTAAAAAGTGTGTGCTGAGATTTCAGGCAACTCGTAGTTTTTTGGAAGCTTGGCAGGCCCTTTCCATGAAAGTGATTCTCGCCAGTCTCTGCTTAGGGCTACATCAACAGCAAACAAACCATAGAGATAGAACTTGAAACTGCCTTTATGGTGTCAAGTTTCAAAGAGCTAGCACAAACCGTGTTTGATTTAGAGTTCCAAATACATGTATCCCTATAGGAGAAAACAGAGTGAAACCTCCAAATGAAACCGGTTACTGCCAACGAACGGTTTCACCTAGAAGAACGAAATTTGGCGAGCCAAGTGGGATTGGTGTACTGATCATTACCTGAAAGTTTCATCAAGATTGGGTGAAAAAGTGTGTGCTGAGATTTCAGGCAACTCGTAGTTTTTTGGAAGCTTGGCAGGCCCTTTCCATGAAAGTGATTCTCGCCAGTCTCTGCTTAGGGCTACATCAACAGCAAACAAACCATAGAGATAGAACTTGAAACTGCTTTATTGTGTCAAGTTTCAAAGAGCTAGCACAAACCGTGTTTGATTTAGAGTTCCAAATACAAGTATCCCTAGAGGAGAAAACAGAGTGAAACCTCAAAATGAAAACCGGTTACTGCCAACGACGGTTTCACCTAGAAGAACGAAACTTGCAAGCCAAGTGCGATTGGTGTACTGATCATTACCTGAAAGTTTCATCAACATTGGGTGAAAAAGTGTGTGCTGAGATTTCCGGAAACTCGTAGTTTTTTGGAAGCTTGGCAGGCCCTTTCCATGAAAATGATTCTCGCCATTCTCTGCTTAGGGCTACATCAACAGCAAACAAACCATAGAGATAGAACTTGAAACTGCTTTATTGTGTCAAGTTTCAAATAGCTAGCACAAACCGTGTTTGATTTAGAGTTCCAAATACATGTATCCCTATAGCAGAAAACAGAGTGAAACCTCAAAATGAAACCGGTTACTGCCAACGAATGGTTTAACCTAGAAGAACGAAATTTGGCGAGCCAAGCGGGATTGGTGTACTGATCATTACCTGAAAGTTTCATCAAGATTGAGTTAAAAAGTGTGTGCTGAGATTTCAGGCAACTCGTAGTTTTTTGGAAGCTTGGCAGGCCCTTTCCATGAAAGTGATTCTCGCCAGTCTCTGCTTAGGGCTACATCAACAGCAAACAAACCATAGAGATAGAACTTGAAACCTCTTTATTGTGTCAAGTTTAAAAGAGCTAGCACAAACCGTGTTTGATTTAGAGTTCCAAATACATGTATCCCTATAGGAGAAAACAGAGTGAAACCTCAAAATGAAACCGGTTACTGCCAACGAACGGTTTCACCTAGAAGAACGAAATTTGGCGAGCCAAGTGGGATTGGTGTACTTGATCATTACCTGAAAGTTTCATCATCATTGGGTGAAAAAGTGTGTGCTGAGATTTCCGGAAACTCGTAGTTTTTTGGAAGCTTGGCAGGCCCTTTCCATGAAAGTGATTCTCGCCATTCTCTGCTTAGGACTACATCAACAGCAAACAAACCATAGAGATAGAACTTGAAACTGCTTTATTGTGTCAAGTTTCAAATAGCTAGCACAAACCGTGTTTGATTTAGAGTTCCAAATACATGTATCCCTATAGGAGAAAACAGAGTGAAACCTCAAAATGAAACCAGTTACTGCCAACGAATGGTTTAACCTAGAAGAACGAAATTTGGCGAGCCAAGTGGGATTGGTGTACTGATCATTACCTGAAAGTTTTATCAAGATTGAGTTAAAAAATGTGTGCTGAGATTTCAGGCAACTCGTAGTTTTTTGGAAGCTTGGCAGGCCCTTTCCATGAAAGTGATTCTCGCCAGTCTCTGCTTAGGGCTACATCAACAGCAAACAAACCATAGAGATAGAACTTGAAACTGCTTTATTGTGTCAAGTTTCAAAGAGCTAGCACAAACGTGTTTGATTTAGAGTTCCAAATACATGTATCCCTATAGGAGAAAACAGAGTGAAACCTCCAAATGAAACCGGTTACTGCCAACGAACGGTTTCACCTAGAAGAACGAGATTTGGCGAGCCAAGTGGGATTGGTGTACTGATCATTACCTGAAAGTTTCATCAAGATTGGGTGAAAAAGTGTGTGCTGAGATTTCAGGCAACTCGTAGTTTTTTGGAAGCTTGGCAGGCCCTTTCCATGAAAGTGATTCTCGCCAGTCTCTGCTTAGGGCTACATCAACAGCAAACAAACCATAGAGATAGAACTTGAAACTGCTTTATGGTGTCAAGTTTCAAAGAGCTAGCACAAACCGTGTTTGATTTAGAGTTCCAAATACATGTATCCCTATAGGAGAAAACAGAGTGAAACCTCAAAATGAAACCGGTTACTCCCAACGAACGGTTTAACCTAGAAGAACGAGATTTGGCGAGCCAAGTGGGATTGGTGTACTGATCATTACCTGATAGTTTCATCAAGATTGGGTGAAAAAGTGTGTGCTGAGATTTCAGGCAACTCGTAGTTTTTTGGAGGCTTGGCAGGCCCTTTCCATGAAAGTGATTCTCGCCAGTCTCTGCTTAGGGTTACATCAACAGCAAACAAACCATAGAGATAGAACTTGAAACTGCTTTATTGTGTCAAGTTTCAAAGAGCTAGCACAAACCGTGTTTGATTTAGAGTTCCAAATACATGTATCCTATAGGAGAAAACAGAGTGAAACCTCAAAATGAAACCGGTTACTGCCAACGAACGGTTTCACCTAGAAGAACGAGATTTGGTGAGCCAAGTTGGATTGGTGTATTGATCATTACCTGAAAGTTTCATCAAGATTGGGTGAAAAAGTGTGTGCTGAGATTTCAGGCAACTCGTAGTTTTTTAGAAGCTTGGCAGGCCATTTCCATGAAAGTGATTCTCGCCAGTCTCTGCTTAGGGCTACATCAACAGCAAACAAACCATAGAGATAGAACTTGAAACTGCTTTATGGTGTCAAGTTTCAAAGAGCTAGCACAAACCGTGTTTTATTTAGAGTTCCAAATACATGTATCCCTATAGGAGAAAACAGAGTGAAACCTCAAAATGAAACCGGTTACTGCCAACGAACGGTTTCACCTAGAAGAACGAGATTTGGCGAGCCAAGTGGGATTGGTGTACTGATCATTACCTGAAAGTTTCATCAAGATTGGGTGAAAAAGTGTGTGCTGAGATTTCAGGGAACTCGTAGTTTTTTGGAAGCTTGGCAGGCCCTTTCCATGAAAGTGATTCTCGCCAGTCTCTGCTTAGGGCTACATCAACAGCAAAACAAACCATAGAGATAGAACTTGAAACTGCTTTATTGTGTCAAGTTTCAAAGAGCTAGCACAAACCGTGTTTGATTTAGAGTTCCAAATACATGTATCCCTATAGGAGAAAACAGAGTGAAACCTCCAAATGAAACCGGTTACTGCCAAGGAACGGTTTAACCTAGAGGAACGAAATTTGGCGAGCCAAATGTGATTGGTGTTCTGATCATTACCTGAAAGTTTCATCAAGATTGGGTGAAAAAGTGTGTGCTGAGATTTCAGGCAACTCGTAGTTTTTTGGAAGCTTGGCAGGCCCTTTCCATGAAAGTGATTCTCGCCAGTCTCTGCTTAGGGCTACATCAACAGCAAACAAACCATAGAGATAGAACTTGAAACTGCTTTATTGTGTCAAGTTTTAAAGAGCTAGCACAAACCGTGTTTGATTTAGAGTTCCAAATACATGTATCCCTATAGGAGAAAACAGAGTGAAACCTCAAAATGAAACCGGATACTGCCAACGAACGGTTTAACCTAGAAGAACGAAATTTGGCGAGCCAAATGTGATTGGTGTTCTGATCATTACCTGAAAGTTTCATCAAGATTGGGTGAAAAAGTGTGTGCTGAGATTTCAGGCAACTCGTAGTTTTTTAGAAGCTTGGCAGGCCCTTTCCATGAAAGTGATTCTCGCCAGTCTCTACTTCGGGCTACATCAACAGCAAACAAACCATAGAGATAGAACTTGAAACTGCTTTATTGTGTCAAGTTTTAAAGAGCTAGCACAAACCGTGTTTGATTTAGAGTTCCAAATACATGTATCCCTATAGGAGAAAACAGAGTGAAACCTCAAAATGAAACCGGTTACTGCCAACGAACGGTTTCACCTAGAAGAACGACATTTGGCGAGCCAAGTGGGATTGGTGTACTGATCATTACCTGAAAGTTTCATCAAGATTGGGTGAAAAAGTGTGTGCTGAGATTTCAGGCAACTCGTACTTTTTTGGAAGCTTGGCAGGCCCTTTCCATGAAAGTGATTCTCGCCAGTCTCTGCTTAGGGCTACATCAACAGCAAACAAACCATAGAGATAGAACTTGAAACTGTTTTATGGTGTCAAGTTTCAAAGAGCTAGCACAAACCGTGTTTGATTTAGAGTTCCAAATACATTTATTCCTATATAAGGAAACAGAGTGAAACCTCAAAATGAAACCGGTTACTGCCAACAAACGGTTTCACCTAGAAGAACGACATTTAGCGAACCAAGTGGCATTGGTGTACTGATCATTACCTGAAAGTTTCATCAAGATTGGGTGAAAAAGTGTGTGCTGAGATTTCAGGCAACTCATAGTTTTTTGGAAGCTTGGCAGGCCCTTTCCATGAAAGTGATTCTCGCCAGTCTCTGCTTAGGGCTACATCAACAGCAAACAAACCATAGAGATAGAACTTGAAACTGCTTTATTGTGTCAAGTTTCAAAGAGCTAGCACAAACCGTGTTTGATTTAGAGTTCCAAATACATGTATCCCTATAGGAGAAAACAGAGTGAAACCTCAAAATGAAACCGGTTACTGCCAACGAACGGTTTCACCTAGAAGAACGAAATTTGGAGAGACAAGTGGGATTGGTGTACTGATCATTACCTGAAAGTTTCATCAAGATTGGGTGAAAAAGTGTGTGTTGAGATTTCCGGAAACTCGTAGTTTTTTGGAAGCTTGGCAGGCCCTTTTCATGAAAGTGATTCTCGCCAGTCTCTGCTTAGGGCTACATCAACAGCAAACAAACCATAGAGATAGAACTTGAAACTGCTTTATTGTGTCAGGTTTCAAAGAGCTAGCACAAACCGTGTTTGATTTAGAGTTCCAAATACATGTATCCCTATAGGAGAAAACAGAGTGAAACCTCAAAATGAAACGGGTTACTGCCATCCAATGGTTTCACATAAAAGAACGAAATTTGGCGAGCCAAGTGGGATTGGTGTACTGATCATTACCTGAAAGTTTCATCAAGATTGAGTGAAAAAGTGTGTGCTGAGATTTCAGGCAACTCGTAGTTTTTTGGAAGCTTGGCAGGCCCTTTCCATGAAAGTGATTCTCGCCAGTCTCTGCTTAGGGCTACATCAACAGCAAACAAACCATAGAGATAGAACTTGAAACTGCTTTATGGTGTCAAGTTTCAAAGAGCTAGCACAAACCGTGTTTGATTTAGAGTTCCAAATACATGTATCCCTATAGGAGAAAACAGAGTGAAACCTCCAAATGAAACCGGTTACTGCCAACGAACGGTTTAACCTAGAAGAACGAAATTTGGCGAGCCAAGTGTGATTGGTGTTCTGATCATTACCTGAAAGTTTCATCAAGATTGGGTGAAAAAGTGTGTGCTGAGATTTCAGGCAACTCGTAGTTTTTTTGAAGCTTGGCAGGCCCTTTCCATGAAAGTGATTCTCGCCAGTCTCTGCTTAGGGCTACATCAACAGCAAACAAACCATAGAGATAGAACTTGAAACTGCTTTATTGTGTCAAGTTTCAATTAGCTAGTACAAACCGTGTTTGATTTAGAGTTCCAAATACATGTATCCCTATAGGAGAAAACAGAGTGAAACCTCAAAATGAAACCGGTTACTGCCAACGAACGGTTTCACCTAGAAGAACGACATTTGGCGAGCCAAGTGGGATTGGTGTACTGATCATTACCTGAAAGTTTCATCAAGATTGGGTGAAAAAGTGTGTGCTGAGATTTCAGGCAACTCGTACTTTTTTGGAAGCTTGGCAGGCCCTTTCCATGAAAGTGATTCTCGCCAGTCTCTGCTTAGGGCTACATCAACAGCAAACAAACCATAGAGATAGAACTTGAAACTGTTTTATGGTGTCAAGTTTCAAAGAGCTAGCACAAACCGTGTTTGATTTAGAGTTCCAAATACATTTATTCCTATATAAGGAAACAGAGTGAAACCTCAAAATGAAACCGGTTACTGCCAACAAACGGTTTCACCTAGAAGAATGACATTTAGCGAACCAAGTGGCATTGGTGTACTGATCATTACCTGAAAGTTTCATCAAGATTGGGTGAAAAAGTGTGTGCTGAGATTTCAGGCAACTCATATTTTTTGGAAGCTTGGCAGGCCCTTTCCATGAAAGTGATTCTCGCCAGTCTCTGCTTAGGGCTACATCAACAGCAAACAAACCATAGAGATAGAACTTGAAACTGCTTTATTGTGTCAAGTTTCAAAGAGCTAGCACAAACCGTGTTTGATTTAGAGTTCCAAATACATGTATCCCTATAGGAGAAAACAGAGTGAAACCTCAAAATGAAACCGGTTACTGCCAACGAACGGTTTCACCTAGAAGAACGAAATTTGGAGAGACAAGTGGGATTGGTGTACTGATCATTACCTGAAAGTTTCATCAAGATTGGGTGAAAAAGTGTGTGTTGAGATTTCCGGAAACTCGTAGTTTTTTGGAAGCTTGGCAGGCCCTTTTCATGAAAGTGATTCTCGCCAGTCTCTGCTTAGGGCTACATCAACAGCAAACAAACCATAGAGATAGAACTTGAAACTGCTTTATTGTGTCAGGTTTCAAAGAGCTAGCACAAACCGTGTTTGATTTAGAGTTCCAAATACATGTATCCCTATAGGAGAAAACAGAGTGAAACCTCAAAATGAAACGGGTTACTGCCAACCAATGGTTTCACATAAAAGAACGAAATTTGGCGAGCCAAGTGGGATTGGTGTACTGATCATTACCTGAAAGTTTCATCAAGATTGAGTGAAAAAGTGTGTGCTGAGATTTCAGGCAACTCGTAGTTTTTTGGAAGCTTGGCAGGCCCTTTCCATGAAAGTGATTCTCGCCAGTCTCTGCTTAGGGCTACATCAACAGCAAACAAACCATAGAGATAGAACTTGAAACTGCTTTATGGTGTCAAGTTTCAAAGAGCTAGCACAAACCGTGTTTGATTTAGAGTTCCAAATACATGTATCCCTATAGGAGAAAACAGAGTGAAACCTCCAAATGAAACCGGTTACTGCCAACGAACGGTTTAACCTAGAAGAACGAAATTTGGCGAGCCAAGTGTGATTGGTGTTCTGATCATTACCTGAAAGTTTCATCAAGATTGGGTGAAAAAGTGTGTGCTGAGATTTCAGGCAACTCGTAGTTTTTTGGAAGCTTGGCAGGCCCTTTCCATGAAAGTGATTCTCGCCAGTCTCTGCTTAGGGCTACATCAACAGCAAACAAACCATAGAGATAGAACTTGAAACTGCTTTATTGTGTCAAGTTTCAAAGAGCTAGTACAAACCGTGTTTGATTTAGAGTTCCAAATACATGTATCCCTATAGGAGAAAACAGAGTGAAACCTCAAAATGAAACCGGTTACTGCCAACGAACGGTTTCACCTAGAAGAACGACATTTGGCGAGCCAAGTGGGATTGGTGTACTGATCATTACCTGAAAGTTTCATCAAGATTGGGTGAAAAAGTGTGTGCTGAGATTTCAGGCAACTCGTACTTTTTTGGAAGCTTGGCAGGCCCTTTCCATGAAAGTGATTCTCGCCAGTCTCCGCTTAGGGCTACATCAACAGCAAACAAACCATAGAGATAGAACTTGAAACTGCTTTATTGTGTCAGGTTTCAAAGAGCTAGCACAAACCGTGTTTGATTTAGAGTTCCAAATACATGTATCCCTATAGGAGAAAACAGAGTGAAACCTCAAAATGAAACGGGTTACTGCCAATGAATGGTTTCACATAGAAGAACGAAATTTGGCGAGCCAAGTGGGATTGGTGTACTGATCATTACCTGAAAGTTTCATCAAGATTGAGTGAAAAAGTGTGTGCTGAGATTTCTGGCAACTCGTTGTTTTTTGGAAGCTTGGCAGGCCCTTTCCATGAAAGTGATTCTCGCCAGTCTCTGCTTAGGGCTACATCAACAGCAAACAAACCATAGAGATAGAACTTGAAACTGCTATATGGTGTCAAGTTTCAAAGAGCTAGCACAAACCGTGTTTGATTTAGAGTTCCAAATACATGTATCCCTATAGGAGAAAACAGAGTGAAACCTCAAAATGAAACCGGTTACTGCCAACGAACGGTTTCACCTAGAAGAACGACATGTGGCGAGCCAAGTGGGATTGGTGTACTGATCATTACCTGAAAGTTTCATCAAGATTGGGTAAAAAAGTGTGTGCTGAGATTTCAGGCAACTCGTAGTTTTTTGGAAGCTTGGCAGGCCCTTTCCATGAAAGTGATTCTCGCCAGTCTCTGCTTAGGGCTACATCAACAGCAAACAAACCATAGAGATAGAACTTGAAACTGCTTTATGGTGTCAAGTTTCAAAGAGCTAGCACAAACCGTGTTTGATTTAGAGTTCCAAATACATTTATTCCTATATAAGAAAACAGAGTGATACCTCAAAATGAAACCGATTACTGCCAACAAACGGTTTCACCTAGAAGAACGACATTTAGCGAGCCAAGTGGATTGGTGTACTGACAATTACCTGAAAGTTTCATCAAGATTGGGTGAAAAAGTGTGTGCTGAGATTTCAGGAAACTCATACTTTTTTGGAAGCTTGGCAGGCCCTTTCCATGAAAGTGATTCTCGCCAGTCTCTGCTTAGGGCTACATCAACAGCAAACAAACCATAGAGATAGAACTTCAAACTGCTTTATTGTGTCAAGTTTCAAAGAGCTAGCACAAACCGTGTTTGATTTAGAGTTCCAAATACATGTATCCCTATAGGAGAAAACAGAGTGAAACCTCAAAATGAAACCGGTTACTGCCATCGAACGGTTTCACCTAGAAGAACGAAATTTGGCGAGCCAAGTGTGATTGGTGTACTGATCTTTACCTGAAAGTTTCATCAAGATTGGGTGAAAAAGTGTGTGCTGAGATTTCCGGAAACTCGTAGTTTTTTGGAAGCTTGGCAGGCCCTTTTCATGAAAGTGATTCTCGCCAGTCTCTGCTTAGGGCTACATCAACAGCAAAGAAACCATAGAGATAGAACTTGAAACTGCTTTATTGTGTCAGGTTTCAAAGAGCTAGCACAAACCGTGTTTGATTTAGAGTTCCAAATACATGTATCCCTATAGGAGAAAACAGAGTGAAACCTCAAAATGAAACGGGTTACTGCCAACGAATGGTTTCACATAGAAGAACGAAATTTGGCGAGCCAAGTGGGATTGGTGTACTGATCATTACCTGAAAGTTTCATCAAGATTGAGTGAAAAAGTGTGTGCTGAGATTTCAGGCAACTCGTAGTTTTTTGGAAGCTTGGCAGGCCCTTTCCATGAAAGTGATTCTCGCCAGTCTCTGCTTAGGGCTACATCAACAGCAAACAAACCATAGAGATAGAACTTGAAACTGCTTTATGGTGTCAAGTTTCAAAGAGCTAGCACAAACCGTGTTTGATTTAGAGTTCCAAATACATGTATCCCTATAGGAGAAAACAGAGTGAAACCTCAAAATGAAACCGGTTACTGCCAACGAGCGGTTTAACCTAGAAGAATGAAATTTGGCGAGCCAAGTGTGATTGGTGTTCTGATCATTACCTGAAAGTTTCATCAAGATTGGGTGAAAAAGTGTGTGCTGAGATTTCAGGCAACTCGTAGTTTTTTGGAAGCTTGGCAGGCCCTTTCCATGAAAGTGATTCTCGCCAGTCTCTGCTTAGGGCTACATCAACAGCAAACCAACCATAGAGATAGAACTTGAAACTGCTTTATTGTGTCAAGTTTCAAAGAGCTAGCACAAACCGTGTTTGATTTAGAGTTCCAAATACATGTATCCCTATAGGAGAAAACAGAGTGAAACCTCAAAATGAAACCGGTTACTGCCAACGAACGGTTTCACCTAGAAGAACGAAATTTGGCGAGCCAAGTGGGATTGGTGTACTGATCATTTCCTGAAAGTTTCATAAAGATTGGGTGAAAAAGTGTGTGCTGAGATTTCAGGCAACTCGTAGTTTTTTGGAAGCTTGGCAGGCCCTTTCCATGAAAGTGATTCTCGCCAGTCTCTGCTTAGGGCTACATCAACAGCAAACAAACCATAGAGATACAACTTGAAACTGCTTTATTGTGTCAATTTTAAAGAGCTAGCACAAACCGTGTTTGATTTAGAGTTCCAAATACATGTATCCCTATAGGAGAAAACAGAGTGAAACCTCAAAATGAAACCGGTTACTGCCAACGAACGGTTTTACGTAGAAGAACGACATTTGGCGAGCCAAGTGGGATTTTTGTACTGATCATTACCTGAAAGTTTCATCAAGATTGGGTCAAAAAGTGTGTGCTGAGATTTCAGTCAACTCGTAGTTTTTTGGAAGCTTGGCAGGCCCTTTCCATGAAAGTGATTCTCGCCAGTCTCTGCTTAGGGCTACATGAACAGCAAACAAACCATAGAGATAGAACTTGAAACTGCTTTATGGTGTCAAGTTTCAAAGAGCTAGCACAAACCGTGTTTGATTTAGAGTTCCAAATACATGTATCCCTATAGGAGAAAACAGAGTGAAACCTCCAAATGAAACCGGTTACTGCCAACGAACGGTTTAACCTAGAAGAACGAAATTTGGCAAGCCAAGTGTGATTGGTGTTCTGATCATTACCTGAAAGTTTCATCAAGATTGGGTGAAAAAGTGTGTGCTGAGATTTCAGGCAACTCGTAGTTTTTTGGAAGCTTGGCAGGCCCTTTCCATGAAAGTGATTCTCGCCAGTCTCTGCTTAGGGCTACATCAACAGCAAACAAACCATAGAGATAGAACTTGAAACTGCTTTATTGTGTCAAGTTTAAAAGAGCTAGCACAAACCCGTGTTTGATTTAGAGTTCCAAATACATGTATCCCTATAGGAGAAAACAGAGTGAAACCTCAAAATGAAACCGGTTACTGCCAACGAACGGTTTCACCTAGAAGAACGAAATTTGGCGAGCCAAGTGGGATTGGTGTACTTGATCATTTCCTGAAAGTTTCATAAAGATTGGGTGAAAAAGTGTGTGCTGAGATTTCAGGCAACTCGTAGTTTTTTGGAAGCTTGGCAGGCCCTTTCCATGAAAGTGATTCTCGCCAGTCTCTGCTTAGGGCTACATCAACAGCAAACAAACCATAGAGATAGAACTTGAAACTGCTTTATTGTGTCAATTTTAAAGAGCTAGCACAAACCCTGTTTTATTTAGAGTTCCAAATACATGTATCCCTATAGGAGAAAACAGAGTGAAACCTCAAAATGAAACCGGTTACTGCCAACGAACGGTTTTACGTAGAAGAACGACATTTGGCGAGCCAAGTGGGATTGGTGTACTGATTATTACCTGAAAGTTTCATCAAGATTGGGTTAAAAAGTGTGTGCTGAGATTTCAGGCAACTCGTAGTTTTTTGGAAGCTTGGCAGGCCCTTTCCATGAAAGTGATTCTCGCCAGTCTCTGCTTAGGGCTACATCAACAGCAAACAAACCATAGAGATAGAACTTGAAACTGCTTTATGGTGTCAAGTTTCAAAGAGCTAGCACAAACCGTGTTTGATTTAGAGTTCCAAATACATGTATCCCTATAGGAGAAAACAGAGTGAAACCTCAAAATGAAACCGGTTACTGCCAACGAACGGTTTTACATAGAAGAACGACATTTGGCGAGCCCAGTGGGATTGGTGTACTGATTATTACCTGAAAGTTTCATCAAGATTGGGTTAAAAAGTGTGTGCTGAGATTTCAGGCAACTCGTAGTTTTTTGGAAGCTTGGCAGGCCCTTTCCATGAAAGTGATTCTCGCCAGTCTCTGCTTAGGGCTATATCAACAGGAAACAAACCATAGAGATAGAACTTGAAACTGCTTTATTGTGTCATGTTTCAAAGAGCTAGCACAAACCATGTTTGAGTTAGAGTTCCAAATACATGTATCCCTATATTAGAAAACAGAGTGAAACCTCAAAATGAAACCGGTTACTGCCAACGAACGGTTTCACCTAGAAGAAAGAAATTTTGGCGAGCCAAGTGGGATTGGTGTACTGATCATTACCTTAAAGTTTCATCAAGATTGGGTGAAAAAGTGTGTGCTTAGATTTCCGGAAACTCGTAGTTTTTTGGAAGCTTGGCAGGCCCTTTCCATGAAAGTGATTCTCGCCAGTCTCTGCTTAGGGCTACATCAACAGCAAACAAACCATAGAGATAGAACTTGAAAGTGCTTTATTGTGTCAGGTTTCAAAGAGCTAGCACAAACCGTGTTTGATTTAGAGTTCCAAATACATGTATCCCTATAGGAGAAAACAGAGTGAAACCTCAAAATGAAACGGGTTACTGCCAACGAATGGTTTCACATAGAAGAACGAAATTTGGCGAGCCAAGTGGGATTGGTGTACTGATCATTACCTGAAAGTTTCATCAAGATTGAGTGAAAAAGGTGTGCTGAGATTTCAGGCAACTCGTAGTTTTTTGGAAGCTTGGCAGGCCCTTTCCATGAAAGTGATTCTCGCCAGTCTCTGCTTAGGGCTACATCAACAGCAAACAAACCATAGAGATAGAACTTGAAACTGCTTTATGGTGTCAAGTTTCAAAGAGCTAGCACAAACCGTGTTTGATTTTGAGTTCCAAATACATGTATTCCTATATAAGAAAACAGAGTGAAACCTCAAAATGAAACCGGTTACTGCCAACGAACGGTTTCACCTAGAAGAACGACATTTGGCGAGCCAAGAGGGATTGGTGTACTGATCATTACCTGAAAGTTTCATCAAGATTGGGTCAAACAGTGTGTGCTGAGATTTCAGTCAACTCGTAGTTTTTTGGAAGCTTGGCAGGCCCTTTCCATGAAAGTGATTCTCGCCAGTCTCTGCTTAGGGCTACATCAACAGCAAACAAACCATAGAGATAGAACTTGAAATTGCTTTATGGTGTCAAGTTTCAAAGAGCTAGCACAAACCGTGTTTGATTTAGAGTTACAAATACATGTATCCCTATAGGAGAAAACAGAGTGAAACCTCCAAATGAAACCGGTTACTGCCAACGAACGGTTTAACCTAGAAGAACAAAATTTGGCGAGCCAAGTGTGATTGGTGTTCTGATCATTACCTGAAAGTTTCATCAAGATTGGGTGAAAAAGTGTGTGCTGAGATTTCAGGCAACTCGTAGTTTTTTGGAAGCTTGGCAGGCCCTTTCCATGAAAGTGATTCTCGCCAGTCTCTGCTTAGGGCTACATCAACAGCAAACAAACCATAGAGATAGAACTTGAAACTGCTTTATTGTGTCAAGTTTAAAAGAGCTAGCACAAACCGTGTTTGATTTAGAGTTCCAAATACATGTATCCCTATAGGAGAAAACAGAGTGAAACCTCAAAATGAAACCGGTTACTGCCAATGAACGGTTTCACCTAGAAGAACGAAATTGGGCGAGCCAAGTGGGATTGGTGTACTGATCATTTCCTGAAAGTTTCATAAAGATTGGGTGAAAAAGTGTGTGCTGAGATTTCAGGCAACTCGTAGTTTTTTGGAAGCTTGGCAGGCCCTTTCCATGAAAGTGATTCTCGCCAGTCTCTGCTTAGGGCTACATCAACAGCAAACAAACCATAGAGATAGAACTTGAAACTGATTTATGGTGTCAAGTTTCAAAGAGCTAGCACAAACCATGTTTGATTTAGAGTTCCAAATACATGTATTCCTATAGGAGAAAACAGAGTGAAACCTCAAAATGAAACCGATTACTGCCAACGAAAGGTTTCACCCAGAAGAACGAAATTTGGCGAGCCAAGTGGGATTGGTTTACTGATCATTACCTGAAAGTTTCATCAAGATTGGGTGAAAAAGTGCGTGCTGAGATTTCAGGCAACTCGTAGTTTTTTGGAAGCTTGGCAGGCCCTTTCCATGAAAGTGATTCTCGCCAGTCTCTGCTTAGGGCTACATCAACAGCAAACAAACCATAGAGATAGAACTTGAAACTGCTTTATGGTGTCAAGTTTCAAAGAGCTAGCACAAACCGTGTTTGATTTAGAGTTCCAAATACATGTATCCCTATAGGAGAAAACAGAGTGAAACCTCAAAATGAAACCGGTTACTGCCAACGAACGATTTCACCTAGAAGAACGAAATTTGGCGAGCCAAGTGGGATTGGTGTACTGATCATTACCTGAAAATTTCATCAAGATTGGGTGAAAAAGTGTGTGCTGAGATTTCAGGCAACTCGTAGTTTTTTGGAAGCTTGGCAGGCCCTTTCCATGAAAGTGATTCTCGCCAGTCTCTGCTTAGGGCTACATCAACAGCAAACAAACCATAGAGATAGAACTTGAAACTGCTTTATGGTGTCAAGTTTCAAAGAGCTAGCACAAACCGTGTTTGATTTAGAGTTCCAAATACATGTATCCCTATAGGAGAAAACAGAGTGAAACCTCCAAATGAAACCGGTTACTGCCAACGAACGGTTTCACCTAGAAGAACGAAATTTGGCGAGCCAAGTGGGATTGGTGTACTGATCATTACCTGAAAGTTTCATCAAGATTGGGTGAAAAAGTGTGTGCTGAGATTTCAGGCAACTCGTAGTTTTTTGGAAGCTTGGCAGGCCCTTTCCATGAAAGTGATTCTCGCCAGTCTCTGCTTAGGGCTACATCAACAGCACACAAACCATAGAGATAGAACTTGAAACTGCTTTATGGTGTCAAGTTTCAAAGAGCTAGCACAAACCGTGTTTGATTTAGAGTTCCAAATACATGTATCCCTATAGGAGAAAACAGAGTGAAACCTCAAAATGAAACCGGTTACTGCCAACGAACGGTTTCACCTAAAAGAACGAAATTTGGCGAGCCAAGTGGGATTGGTGTACTGATCATTACCTGAAAGTTTCATCAAGATTGGGTGAAAAAGTGTGTGCTGAGATTTCAGGCAACTCGTAGTTTTTTGGAAGCTTGGCAGGCCCTTTCGATGAAAGTGATTCTCGCCAGTCTCTGCTTAGGGCTAAATCAACAGCACACAAACCATAGAGATAGAACTTGAAACTGCTTTATGGTGTCAAGTTTCAAAGAGCTAGCACAAACCGTGTTTGATTTAGAGTTCCAAATACATGTATCCCTATAGGAGAAAACAGAGTGAAACCTCAAAATGAAACCGGTTACTGCCAACGAACGGTTTCACCTAGAAGAACGAAATTTGGGGAGCCAAGTGGGATTGGTGTACTGATCATTACCTGAAAGTTTCATCAAGATTGGGTGAAAAAGTGTATGCAGAGATTTCAGGCAACTCGTAATTTTTTGGAAGCTTGGCAGGCCCTTTCCATGAAAGTGATTCTCGCCAGTCTCTGCTTAGGGCTACATCAACAGCAAACAAACCATAGAGATAGAACTTGAAACTGCTTTATGGTGTCAAGTTTCAAAGAGCTAGCACAAACCGTGTTTTATTTAGAGTTCCAAATACATGTATCCCTATAGGAGAAAACAGAGTGAAACCTCAAAATGAAACCGGTTACTGCCAACGAACGGTTTCACCTAGAAGAACGAAATTTGGCGAGCCAAGTGGGATTGGTGTACTGATCATTACCTGAAAGTTTCATCAAGATTGGGTGAAAAAGTGTGTGCTGAGATTTCAGGCAACTCGTAGTTTTTTGGAAGCTTGTCAGGCCCTTTCCATGAAAGTGATTCTCGCCAGTCTCTGCTTAGGGCTACATCAACAGAAAACAAACCATAGAGATAGAACTTGAAACTGCTTTATAGTGTCAAGTTTCAAAGAGCTAGCACAAACCGTGTTTGATTTAGAGTTCCAAATACATGTATTCCTATAGGCGAAAACAGAGTGAAACCTCAAAATGAAACCGGTTACTGCCAACGAAAGGTTTCACCCAGAAGAATGAAATTTGGCGAGCCAAGTGGGATTGGTGTACTGATCATTACCTGAAAGTTTCATCAAGATTGAGTGAAAAAGTGTGTGCTGAGATTTCAGGAAACTCGTAGTTTTTGGAAGCTTGGCAGGCCCTTTCCATGAAAGTGATTCTCGCCAGTCTCTGCTTAGGGCTACATCAACAGCAAACAAACCATAGAGATAGAACTTGAAACTGCTTTATGGTGTCAAGTTTCAAAGAGCTAGCACAAACCGTGTTTGATTTAGAGTTTCAAATACATGTATCCCTATAGGAGGAAAACAGAGTGAAACCTCAAAATGAAACCGGTTACTGCCAAAGAACAGTTTCACCTAGAAGAACGAAATTCAGCGAGCCAAGTGGGATTGCTGTACTGATCATTACCTGAAAGTTTCATCAAGATTGGGTGAAAAAGTGTGTGCTGAGATTTCAGGCAACTCGTAGTTTTTTGGAAGCTTGGCAGGCCCTTTCCATGAAAGTGATTCTCGCCAGTCTCTGCTTAGGGCTACATCAACAGCAAACAAACCATAGAGATAGAACTTGAAACTGCTTTATGGTGTCAAGTTTCAAAGAGCTAGCACAAACCGTGTTTGATTTAGAGTTCCAAATACATGTATTCCTATAGGAGAAAACAGAGTGAAACCTCAAAATGAAACCGGTTACTGCCAACGAAAGGTTTCACCCAGAAGAACGAAATTTGGCGAGCCAAGTGGGATTGGTGTACTGATCATTACCTGAAAGTTTCATCAAGATTGGGTGAAAAAGTGTGTGCTGAGATTTCAGGCAACTCGTAGATTTTTGGAAGCTTGGCAGGCCCTTTCCATGAAAGTGATTCTCGCCAGTCTCTGCTTAGGGCTACATCAACAGCAAACAAACCATAGAGATAGAACTTGAAACTGCTTTATGGTGTCAAGTTTCAAAGAGCTAGCACAAACCGTGTTTGATTTAGAGTTCCAAATACATGTATCCCTATAGGAGAAAACAGAGTGAAACTTCAAAATGAAA
The DNA here is from genome assembly GCF_052094955.1 of Ictidomys tridecemlineatus. NCBI lineage: Eukaryota > Metazoa > Chordata > Mammalia > Rodentia > Sciuridae > Ictidomys > Ictidomys tridecemlineatus. The sequence goes on from NW_027521953.1 coordinate 19,231, forward strand.
CCGGTTACTGCCAACGAACGGTTTCACCTAGAAGAACGAAATTTGGCGAGCCAAGTGGGATTGGTGTACTGATCATTACCTGAAAGTTTCATCAAGATTGGGTGAAAAAGTGTGTGCTGAGATTCCAGGCAACTCGTAGTTTTTTGGAAGCTTGGCAGGCCCTTTCCATAAAAGTGATTCTTGGCAGTCTCTGCTTAGGGCTACATCAACAGCAAACAAACCATTGAGATAGAACTTGAAACTGCTTTATGGTGTCAAGTTTCAAAGAGCTAGCACAAACCGTGTTTGATTTAGAGTTCCAAATACATGTATCCCTGTAGGAGAAAACAGAGTGAAACCTCAAAATGAAACCGGTTACTGCCAACGAACGGTTTCACCTAGAAGAACGAAATTTGGCGAGCCAAGAGGGATTGGTGTACTGATCATTACCTGAAAGTTTCATCAAGATTGGGTGAAAAAGTGTGTGCTGAGATTTCAGGCAACTCGTAGTTTTTTGGAAGCTTGGCAGGCCCTTTCCATGAAAGTGATTCTCGCCAGTCTCTGCTTAGGGCTACATCAACAGCAAACAAACCATAGAGATAGAACTTGAAACTGCTTTATGGTCTCAAGTTTCAAAGAGCTAGCACAAACCGTGTTTGATTTAGAGTTCCAAATACATGTATCCCTATAGGAGAAAACAGAGTGAAACCTCAAAATGAAACCGGTTACTGCCAACGAACGGTTTCACCTAGAAGAACGAAATTTGGCGAGCCAAGTGGGATTGGTGTACTGATCATTACCTGAAAGTTTCATCAAGATTGGGTGAAAAAGTGTGTGCTGAGATTCCAGGCAACTCGTAGTTTTTTGGAAGCTTGGCAGGCCCTTTCCATAAAAGTGATTCTTGCCAGTCTCTGCTTAGGGCTACATCAACAGCAAACAAACCATTGAGATAGAACTTGAAACTGCTTTATGGTGTCAAGTTTCAAAGAGCTAGCACAAACCGTGTTTGATTTAGAGTTCCAAATACATGTATCCCTGTAGGAGAAAACAGAGTGAAACCTCAAAATGAAACCGGTTACTGCCAACGAACGGTTTCACCTAGAAGAACGAAATTTGGCGAGCCAAGAGGGATTGGTGTACTGATCATTACCTGAAAGTTTCATCAAGATTGGGTGAAAAAGTGTGTGCTGAGATTTCAGGCAACTCGTAGTTTTTTGGAAGCTTGGCAGGCCCTTTCCATGAAAGTGATTCTCGCCAGTCTCTGCTTAGGGCTACATCAACAGCAAACAAACCATAGAGATAGAACTTGAAACTGCTTTATGGTGTCAAGTTTCAAAGAGCTAGCACAAACCGTGTTTGATTTAGAGTTCCAAATACATGTATCCCTATAGGAGAAAACAGAGTGAAACCTCCAAATGAAACCGGTTACTGCCAACGAACGGTTTCACCTAGAAGAACGAAATTTGGCGAGCCAAGTGGGATTGGTGTACTGATCATTACCTGAAAGTTTCATCAAGATTGGGTGAAAAAGTGTGTGCTGAGATTTCAGGCAACTCGTAGTTTTTTGGAAGCTTGGCAGGCCCTTTCCATGAAAGTGATTCTCGCCAGTCTCTGCTTAGGGCTACATCAACAGCACACAAACCATAGAGATAGAACTTGAAACTGCTTTATGGTGTCAAGTTTCAAAGAGCTAGCACAAACCGTGTTTGATTTAGAGTTCCAAATACATGTATCCCTATAGGAGAAAACAGAGTGAAACCTCAAAATGAAACCGGTTACTGCCAACGAACGGTTTCACCTAAAAGAACGAAATTTGGCGAGCCAAGTGGGATTGGTGTACTGATCATTACCTGAAAGTTTCATCAAGATTGGGTGAAAAAGTGTGTGCTGAGATTTCAGGCAACTCGTAGTTTTTTGGAAGCTTGGCAGGCCCTTTCGATGAAAGTGATTCTCGCCAGTCTCTGCTTAGGGCTAAATCAACAGCACACAAACCATAGAGATAGAACTTGAAACTGCTTTATGGTGTCAAGTTTCAAAGAGCTAGCACAAACCGTGTTTGATTTAGAGTTCCAAATACATGTATCCCTATAGGAGAAAACAGAGTGAAACCTCAAAATGAAACCGGTTACTGCCAACGAACGGTTTCACCTAGAAGAACGAAATTTGGCGAGCCAAGTGGGATTGGTGTACTGATCATTACCTGAAAGTTTCATCAAGATTGGGTGAAAAAGTGTATGCAGAGATTTCAGGCAACTCGTAATTTTTTGGAAGCTTGGCAGGCCCTTTCCATGAAAGTGATTCTCGCCAGTCTCTGCTTAGGGCTACATCAACAGCAAACAAACCATAGAGATAGAACTTGAAACTGCTTTATGGTGTCAAGTTTCAAAGAGCTAGCACAAACCGTGTTTTATTTAGAGTTCCAAATACATGTATCCCTATAGGAGAAAACAGAGTGAAACCTCAAAATGAAACCGGTTACTGCCAACGAACGGTTTCACCTAGAAGAACGAAATTTGGCGAGCCAAGTGGGATTGGTGTACTGATCATTACCTGAAAGTTTCATCAAGATTGGGTGAAAAAGTGTGTGCTGAGATTTCAGGCAACTCGTAGTTTTTTGGAAGCTTGTCAGGCCCTTTCCATGAAAGTGATTCTCGCCAGTCTCTGCTTAGGGCTACATCAACAGAAAACAAACCATAGAGATAGAACTTGAAACTGCTTTATAGTGTCAAGTTTCAAAGAGCTAGCACAAACCGTGTTTGATTTAGAGTTCCAAATACATGTATTCCTATAGGCGAAAACAGAGTGAAACCTCAAAATGAAACCGGTTACTGCCAACGAAAGGTTTCACCCAGAAGAATGAAATTTGGCGAGCCAAGTGGGATTGGTGTACTGATCATTACCTGAAAGTTTCATCAAGATTGAGTGAAAAAGTGTGTGCTGAGATTTCAGGAAACTCGTAGTTTTTGGAAGCTTGGCAGGCCCTTTCCATGAAAGTGATTCTCGCCAGTCTCTGCTTAGGGCTACATCAACAGCAAACAAACCATAGAGATAGAACTTGAAACTGCTTTATGGTGTCAAGTTTCAAAGAGCTAGCACAAACCGTGTTTGATTTAGAGTTTCAAATACATGTATCCCTATAGGAGAAAACAGAGTGAAACCTCAAAATGAAACCGGTTACTGCCAAAGAACGGTTTCACCTAGAAGAACGAAATTCAGCGAGCCAAGTGGGATTGCTGTACTGATCATTACCTGAAAGTTTCATCAAGATTGGGTGAAAAAGTGTGTGCTGAGATTTCAGGCAACTCGTAGTTTTTTGGAAGCTTGGCAGGCCCTTTCCATGAAAGTGATTCTCGCCAGTCTCTGCTTAGGGCTACATCAACAGCAAACAAACCATAGAGATAGAACTTGAAACTGCTTTATGGTGTCAAGTTTCAAAGAGCTAGCACAAACCGTGTTTGATTTAGAGTTCCAAATACATGTATTCCTATAGGAGAAAACAGAGTGAAACCTCAAAATGAAACCGGTTACTGCCAACGAAAGGTTTCACCCAGAAGAACGAAATTTGGCGAGCCAAGTGGGATTGGTGTACTGATCATTACCTGAAAGTTTCATCAAGATTGGGTGAAAAAGTGTGTGCTGAGATTTCAGGCAACTCGTAGATTTTTGGAAGCTTGGCAGGCCCTTTCCATGAAAGTGATTCTCGCCAGTCTCTGCTTAGGGCTACATCAACAGCAAACAAACCATAGAGATAGAACTTGAAACTGCTTTATGGTGTCAAGTTTCAAAGAGCTAGCACAAACCGTGTTTGATTTAGAGTTCCAAATACATGTATCCCTATAGGAGAAAACAGAGTGAAACTTCAAAATGAAACCGGTTACTGCCAACGAACGGTTTCACCTAGAAGAACGAAATTTGGCGAGCCAAGTGGGATTGGTGTACTGATCATTACCTGAAAGTTTCATCAAGATTGGGTGAAAAAGTGTGTGCTGAGATTCCAGGCAACTCGTAGTTTTTTGGAAGCTTGGCAGGCCCTTTCCATAAAAGTGATTCTTGGCAGTCTCTGCTTAGGGCTACATCAACAGCAAACAAACCATTGAGATAGAACTTGAAACTGCTTTATGGTGTCAAGTTTCAAAGAGCTAGCACAAACCGTGTTTGATTTAGAGTTCCAAATACATGTATCCCTGTAGGAGAAAACAGAGTGAAACCTCAAAATGAAACCGGTTACTGCCAACGAACGGTTTCACCTAGAAGAACGAAATTTGGCGAGCCAAGAGGGATTGGTGTACTGATCATTACCTGAAAGTTTCATCAAGATTGGGTGAAAAAGTGTGTGCTGAGATTTCAGGCAACTCGTAGTTTTTTGGAAGCTTGGCAGGCCCTTTCCATGAAAGTGATTCTCGCCAGTCTCTGCTTAGGGCTACATCAACAGCAAACAAACCATAGAGATAGAACTTGAAACTGCTTTATGGTCTCAAGTTTCAAAGAGCTAGCACAAACCGTGTTTGATTTAGAGTTCCAAATACATGTATCCCTATAGGAGAAAACAGAGTGAAACCTCAAAATGAAACCGGTTACTGCCAACGAACGGTTTCACCTAGAAGAACGAAATTTGGCGAGCCAAGTGGGATTGGTGTACTGATCATTACCTGAAAGTTTCATCAAGATTGGGTGAAAAAGTGTGTGCTGAGATTCCAGGCAACTCGTAGTTTTTTGGAAGCTTGGCAGGCCCTTTCCATAAAAGTGATTCTTGCCAGTCTCTGCTTAGGGCTACATCAACAGCAAACAAACCATTGAGATAGAACTTGAAACTGCTTTATGGTGTCAAGTTTCAAAGAGCTAGCACAAACCGTGTTTGATTTAGAGTTCCAAATACATGTATCCCTGTAGGAGAAAACAGAGTGAAACCTCAAAATGAAACCGGTTACTGCCAACGAACGGTTTCACCTAGAAGAACGAAATTTGGCGAGCCAAGAGGGATTGGTGTACTGATCATTACCTGAAAGTTTCATCAAGATTGGGTGAAAAAGTGTGTGCTGAGATTTCAGGCAACTCGTAGTTTTTTGGAAGCTTGGCAGGCCCTTTCCATGAAAGTGATTCTCGCCAGTCTCTGCTTAGGGCTACATCAACAGCAAACAAACCATAGAGATAGAACTTGAAACTGCTTTATGGTGTCAAGTTTCAAAGAGCTAGCACAAACCGTGTTTGATTTAGAGTTCCAAATACATGTATCCCTATAGGAGAAAACAGAGTGAAACCTCAAAATGAAACCGGTTACTGCCAACGAACGGTTTCACCTAGAAGAACGAAATTTGGCGAGCCAAGTGGGATTGGTGTACTGATCATTACCTGAAAGTTTCATCAAGATTGGGTGAAAAAGTGTGTGCTGAGATTTCAGGCAACTCGTAGTTTTTTGGAAGCTTGGCAGGCCCTTTCCATGAAAGTGATTCTCGCCAGTCTCTGCTTAGGGCTACATCAACAGCAAATGAACCATAGAGATAGAACTTGAAACTGCTTTATGGTGTCAAGTTTCAAAGAGCTAGCACAAACCATGTTTTATTTAGAGTTCCAAATACATGTATCCCTATAGGAGAAAACAGAGTGAAACCTCAAAATGAACCGGTTACTGCCAACGAACGGTTTCACCTAGAAGAACGAAATTTGGCGAGCCAAGAGGGATTGGTGTACTGATCATTACCTGAAATTTTCATCAAGATTGGGTGAAAAAGTGTGTGCTGAGATTTCAGGAAACTCCTAGTTTTTTGGAAGCTTGGCAGGCCCTTTCCATGAAAGTGATTCTCGCCAGTCTCTGCTTAGGGCTACATCAACAGCAAACAAACCATAGAGATAGAACTTGAAACTGCTTTATGGTGTCACGTTTCAAAGAGCTAGCACAAACCGTGTTTGATTTAGAGTTCCAAATACATGTATCCCTATAAGAGAAAACAGAGTGAAACCTCCAAATGAAACCGGTTACTGCCAACGAACGGTTTCACCTAGAAGAACGAAATTTGGCGAGCCAAGTGGGATTGGTGTACTGATCATTACCTGAAAGTTTCATCAAGATTGGGTGGAAAAGTGTGTGCTGAGATTTCAGGGAACTCGTAGTTTTTTGGAAGCTTGGCAGGCCTTTTCCATGAAAGTGATTCTCGCCAGTCTCTGCTTAGGGCTACATCAACAGCAAACAAACCATAGAGATAGAACTTGAAACTGCTTTATGGTGTCAAGTTTCAAAGAGCTAGCACAAACCGTGTTTTATTTAGAGTTCCAAATACATGTATTCCTATAGGAGAAAACAGAGTGAAACCTCAAAATGAAACCGGTTACTGCCAACGAAAGGTTTCACCCAGAAGAACGAAATTAGGCGAGCCAAGTGGGATTGGTGTACTGATCATTACCTGAAAGTTTCATCAAGATTGGGTGAAAAAGTGTGTGCTGAGATTTCAGGCAACTCGTAGTTTTTTGGAAGCTTGGCAGGCCCTTTCCATGAAAGTGATTCTCACCAGTCTCTGCTTAGGGCTATATCAACAGCAAACAAACCATAGAGATAGAACTTGAAACTGCTTTATGGTGTCAAGTTTCAAAGAGCTAGCACAAACCGTGTTTGATTTAGAGTTCCAAATACATGTATCCCTATAGGAGAAAACAGAGTGAAACCTCAAAATGAAACCGGTTACTGCCAACGAACGGTTTCACCTAGAAGAACGAAATTTGGCGAGCCAAGTGGGATTGGTGTACTGATCATTACCTGAAAGTTTCATCAAGATTGGGTGAAAACGTGTGTGCTGAGATTTCAGGCAACTCATAGTTTTTTGGAAGCTTGGCAGGCCCTTTCCATGAAAGTGATTCTCGCCAGTCTCTGCTTAGGGCTACATCAACAGCAAACAAACCATAGAGATAGAACTTGAAACTGCTTTATGGTGTCAAGTTTCAAAGAGCTAGCACAAACCGTGTTTGATTTAGAGTTCCAAATATATGTATCCCTATAGGAGAAAACAGAGTGAAACCTCAAAATGAAACCGGTTACTGCCAACGAACGGTTTCACCTAGAAGAACGAAATTTGGCGAGCCAAGTGGGATTGGTGTACTGATCATTACCTGAAAGTTTCATCAAGATTGGGTGAAAAAGTGTGTGCTGAGATTTCAGGCAACTCGTAGTTTTTTGGAAGCTTGGCAGGCCCTTTCCATGAAAATGATTCTCGCCAGTCTCTGCTTAGAGCTACATCAACAGCAAACGAACCATAGAGATAGAACTTGAAACTGCTTTATGGTGTCAAGTTTCAAAGAGCTAGCACAAACCATGTTTTATTTAGAGTTCCAAATACATGTATCCCTATAGGAGAAAACAGAGTGAAACCTCAAAATGAAACCGGTTACTGCCAACGAACGGTTTCACCTAGAAGAACGAAATTTGGCGAGCCAAGAGGGATTGGTGTACTGATCATTACCTGAAAGTTTCATCAAGATTGGGTGAAAAAGTGTGTGCTGAGATTTCAGGAAACTCCTAGTTTTTTGGAAGCTTGGCAGGCCCTTTCCATGAAAGTGATTCTCGCCAGTCTCTGCTTAGGGCTACATCAACAGCAAACAAACCATAGAGATAGAACTTGAAACTGCTTTATGGTGTCACGTTTCAAAGAGCTAGCACAAACCGTGTTTGATTTAGAGTTCCAAATACATGTATCCCTATAGGAGAAAACAGAGTGAAACCTCAAAATGAAACCGGTTACTGCCAACGAACGGTTTCACCTAGAAGAACGAAATTTGGCGAGCCAAGTGGGATTGGTGTACTGATCATTACCTGAAAGTTTCATCAAGATTGGGTGGAAAAGTGTGTGGTGAGATTTCAGGGAACTCGTAGTTTTTTGGAAGCTTGGCAGGCCTTTTCCATGAAAGTGATTCTCGCCAGTCTCTGCTTAGGGCTACATCAACAGCAAACAAACCATAGAGATAGAACTTGAAACTGCTTTATGGTGTCAAGTTTCAAAGAGCTAGCACAAACCGTGTTTGATTTAGAGTTCCAAATACATGTATCCCTATAGGAGAAAACAGAGTGAAACCTCAAAATGAACGCGGTTACTGCCAACGACCGGTTTCACCTAGAAGAACGAAATTTGCCGAGCCAAGTGGGATTGGTGTACTGATCATTACCTGAAAGTTTCATCAAGATTGGGTTAAAAAGTGTGTGCTGAGATTTCAGGCAACTCCTAGTTTTTTGGAAGCTTGGCAGGCCCTTTCAATGAAAGTGATTCTCGCCAGTCACTGCTTAGGGCTACATCAACAGCAAACAAACCATAGAGATAGAACTTGAAACTGCTTTATGGTGTCAAGTTTCAAAGAGCTAGCACAAACCGTGTTTGATTTAGACTTCCAAATACATGTATCCCTATAGGAGAAAACAGAGTGAAACCTCAAAATGAAACCGGTTACTGCCAACAAACGGTTTCACCTAGAAGAACGAAATTTGGCGAGCCAAGTGGGATTGGTGTACTGATCATTACCTGAAAGTTTCATCAAGATTGGGTGAAAAAGTGTGTGCTGAGATTTCAGGAAACTCGTAGTTTTTTGGAAGCTTGGCAGGCCCTTTCCATGAAAGTGATTCTCGCCAGTCTCTGCTTAGGGCTACATCAACAGCAAACAAACCATAGAAATAGAACTTGAAACTGCTTTATGGTGTCAAGTTTCAAAGAGCTAGCACAAACCGTGTTTGATTTAGAGTTCCAAATACATGTATCCCTATAGGAGAAAACAGAGTGAAACCTCAAAATGAAACCGGTTACTGCCAACGAACGGTTTGACCTAGAAGAACGAAATTTGGCGAGCCAAGTGGGATTGGTGTACTGATCATTACCTGAAAGTTTCATCAAGAGTGGGTGAAAAAGTGTGTGCTGAGATTTCAGGCAACTCGTAGTTTTTTGGAAGCTTGGCAGGCCCTTTCCATGAAAGTGATTCTTTCCAGTCTCTGCTTAGGGCTACATCAACAGCAAACAAACCATAGAGATAGAACTTGAAACTGCTTTATGGTGTCAAGTTTCAAAGAGCTAGCACAAACCGTATTTGATTTAGAGTTCCAAATACATGTATCCCTATAGGAGAAAACAGAGTGAAACCTCAAAATGAAACCGGTTACTGCCAACGAACGGTTTCACCTAGAAGAACGAAATTTGGCGAGCCAAGTGAAATTGGTGTACTGATCATTACCTGAAAGTTTCATCTAGATTGGGTGAAAAAGTGTGTGCTGAGATTTCCGGCAACTCGTAGTTTTTTGGAAGCTTGGCAGGCCCTTTCCATGAAAGTGATTCTCGCCAGTCTCTGCTTAGGGCTACATCAACAGCAAACAAACCATAGAGATAGAACTTGAAACTGCTTTATGGTGTCAAGTTTCAAAGAGCTAGCACAAACTCTGTTTGATTTAGAGTTCCAAATACATGTATCCCTATAGGAGAAAAAAGAGTGAAACCTCAAAATGAAACCAGTTACTGCCAAGGAACGGTTTCACCTAGAAGAACGAAATTTGGCGAGCCAAGTAGGATTGGTGTACTGATCAATAACTGAAAGTTTCATCAAGATTGGGTGAAAAAGTGTGTGCTGAGATTTCAGGCAACTCGTAGTTTTTTGGAAGCTTGGCAGGCCCTTTCCATGAAAGTGATTCTCGCCAGTCTCTGCTTAGGGCTACATCAACAGCAAACAAACCATAGAGATAGAACTTGAAACTGCTTTATTGTGTCAAGTTTCAAAGAGCTAGCACAAACCGTGTTTGATTTAGAGTTCCAAATACATGTATCCCTATAGGAGAAAACAGAGTGAAACCTCAAAATGAAACCGGTTACTGCCAACGAACGGTTTCACCTAGAAGAACGAAATTTGGCGAGCCAAGTGGGATTGGTGTACTGATCATTTCCTGAAAGTTTCATCAAGATTGGGTGAAAAAGTGTGTGCTGAGATTTGAGGCAACTCGTAGTTTTTTGGAAGCTTGGCAGGCCATTTCCATGAAAGTGATTCTCGCCAGTCTCTGCTTAGGGCTACATCAACAACAATCAAACCATAGAGATAGAACTTGAAACTGCTTTATTGTGTCAAGTTTCAAAGAGCTAGCACAAACCGTGTTTGATTTAGAGTTCCAAATACATGTATCCCTATAGGAGAAAACAGAGTGAAACCTTAAAATGAAACCGGTTACTGCCAACGAACGGTTTCACCTAGAAATACGAAATTTGGCGAGCCAAGTGGGATTGGTGTACTGATCATTACCTGAAAGTTTCATCAAGATTGGGTGAAAAAGTGTGTGCTGAGATTTGAGGCAACTCCTAGTTTTTTGGAAGCTTGGCAGGCCATTTCCATGAAAGTGATTCTCGCCAGTCTCTGCTTAGGGCTACATCAACAACAAACAAACCATAGAGATAGAACTTGAAACTGCTTTATTGTGTCAAGTTTCAAAGAGCTAGCACAAACCGTGTTTGATTTAGAGTTCCAAATACATGTATCCCTATAGGAGAAAACAGAGTGAAACCTCAAAATGAAACCGGTTACTGCCAACGAACGGTTTTACCCAGAAGAACGAGATTTGGCGAGCCAAGTGGGATTGGTGTACTGATCATTACCTGAAAGTTTCATCAAGATTGGGTGAAAAAGTGTGTGCTGAGATTTCAGGGAACTCGTAGTTTTTTGGAAGCTTGGCAGGCCCTTTCCATGAAAGTGATTCTCGCCAGTCTCTGCTTAGGGCTACATCAACAGCAAACAAACCATAGAGATAGAACTTGAAACTGCTTTCTTGTGTCAAGTTTCATAGAGCTAGCACAACCCGTGTTTGATTTAGAGTTCCAAATACATGTATCCCTATAGGAGAAAACAGTGAAACCTCAAAATGAAACCGGTTACTGCCAACGAACGGTTTCACCTAGAAGAACGAAATTTGTCAGCCAAGTGGAATTGGTGTACTGATCATTACCTGAAAGTTTCATCAAGATTGGGTGAAAAAGTGTGTGCTGAGATTTTAGGCAACTCGTAGTTTTTTGGAAGCTTGGCAGGCCCTTTCGATTAAAGTGATTCTCGCCAGTCTCTGCTTAGGGCTACATCAACAGCAAACAAACCATAGAGATATAATTTGAAACTGCTTTATTGTGTCAAGTTTCAAAGAGCTAGCACAAACCGTGTTTGATTTAGAGTTCCAAATACATGTATCCCTATAGGAGAAAACAGAGTGAAACCTCAAAATGCAACCGGTTACTGCCAACGAACGGTTTCACCTAGACGAACAAAATTTGGCGAGCCAAGTGGGATTGGTGTACTGATCATTACCTGAAAGTTTCATCAAGATTGGGTGAAAAAGTGTGTGCTGAGATTTCAGGCAACACGTAGTTTTTTGGAAGCTTGGCAGGCCCTTTCCATGAAAGTGATTCTCGCCAGTCTCTGCTTAGGGCTACATCAACAGCAAACAAACAATAGAGATAGAACTTGAAACTGCTTTATTGTGTCAAGTTTCAAAGAGCTAGCACAAACCGTGTTTGATTTAGAGTTCCAAATACATGTATCCCTAAAGGAGAAAACAGAGTGAAACCTCAAAATGAAACCGGTTACTGCCAACGAATGGTTTTACCTAGAAGAACGAGATTTGGCGAGCCAAGTGGGATTGGTGTACTGATCATTACCTGAAAGTTTCATCAAGATTGGGTGAAAAAGTGTGTGCTGAGTTTTCAGGCAACTCGTAGATTTTTGGAAGCTTGGAAGGCCCTTTCCATGAAAGTGATTCTCGCCAGTCTCTGCTTAGGGCTACATCAACAGCAAACAAACCATAGAGATAGAACTTGAAACTGCTTTATTGTGTCAAGTTTCAAAGAGCTAGCACAAACCGTGTTTGATTTAGAGTTCCAAATACATATATCCCTATAGGAGAAAACAGAGTGAAACCTCAAAATGAAACCGGTTACTGCCAACGAACGGTTTCACCTAGAAGAACAAAATTTGGCGAGCCAAGTGGGATTGGTGTACTGATCATTACCTGAAAGTTTCATCAAGATTGGGTGAAAAAGTGTGTGCTGAGATATCAGGCAACTCGTAGTTTTTTGGAAGCTTGGCAGGCCCTTTCCATGAAAGTGATTCTCGGCAGTCTCAGCTTAGTGCTACATCAACAGCAAACAAACCATAGAGATATAATTTGAAACTGCTTTATTGTGTCAAGTTTCAAAGAGCTAGCACAAACCGTGTTTGATTTAGAGTTCCAAATACATGTATCCCTATAGGAGAAAACAGAGTGAAACCTCAAAATGAAACCGGTTACTGCCAACGAACGGTTTCAACTAGAAGAACAAAATTTGGCGAGACAAGTGGGATTGGTGTACTCATCATTACCTGAATGTTTCATCAAGATTGGGTGAAAAAGTGTGTGCTTAGATTTCAGGCAACTCGTAGTTTTTTGGAAGCTTGGCAGGCCCTTTCCATGAAAGTGATTCTCGCCAGTCTCTGCTTAGGGCTACATCAACAGCAAACAAACCATAGAGATAGAACTTGAAACTGCTTTATTGTGTCAAGTTTCAAAGAGCTAGCACAAACCGTGTTTGATTTAGAGTTCCAAATACATGTATCCCTATAGGAGAAAACAGAGTGAAACCTCAAAATGAAACCGGTTACTGCCAACGAACGGTTTAACCTAGAAGAACGAGATTTGGCGAGCCAAGTGGGATTGGTGTACTGATCATTACCTGAAAGTTTCATCAAGATTGGGTGAAAAGTGTGTGCTGAGATTTCAGGCAACTCGTAGTTTTTTGGAAGCTTGGCAGGCCCTTTCCATGAAAGTGATTCTCGCCAGTCTCTGCTTAGGGCTACATCAACAGCAAACAAACCATAGAGATAGAACTTGAAACTGCTTTATTGTGTCAAGTTTCAAAGAGCTAGCACAAACCGTGTTTGATTTAGAGTTCCAAATACATGTATCCCTATAGGAGAAAACAGAGTGAAACCTCAAAATGAAACCGGTTACTGTCAACGAACGGTTTCACCTAGAAGAACGAAATTTGGCGAGACAAGTGGGATTGGTGTACTGATCATTACCTGAATGTTTCATCAAGATTGGGTGAAAAAGTGTGTGCTGAGATTTCAGGCAACTCGTAGTTGTTTGGAAGCTTGGCAGGCCCTTTCCATGAAAGTGATTCTCGCCAGTCTCTGCTTAGGGCTACATCAACAGCAAACAAACAATAGAGATTGAACTTGAAACTGCTTTATTGTGTCAAGTTTCAAAGAGCTAGCACAAACCGTGTTTGATTTAGAGTTCCAAATACATGTATCCCTATAGGAGAAAACAGAGTGAAACCTCAAAATGAAACCGGTTACTGCCAACGAACGGTTTTACCTAGAAGAACGAGATTTGGCGAGCCAAGTGGGATTGGTGTACTGACCATTACCTGAAAGTTTCATCAAGATTGGGTGAAAAAGTGTGTGCTGAGATTTCAGGCAACTCGTAGATTTTTGGAAGCTTGGCAGGCCCTTTCCATGAAAGTGATTCTCGCCAGTCTCTGCTTAGGGCTACATCAACAGCAAACAAACCATAGAGATAGAACTTGAAACTGCTTTATTGTGTCAAGTTTCAAAGAGCTAGCACAAACCGTGTTTGATTTAGAGTTCCAAATACATGTATCCCTATAGGAGAAAACAGAGTGAAACCTCAAAATGAAACCTGTTACTGCCAACGAACGGTTTCACCTAGAAGAACAAAATTTGTCAGCCAAGTGGAATTGGTGTACTGATCATTACCTGAAAGTTTCATCAAGATTGGGTGAAAAAGTGTGTGCTGAGATTTCAGGCAACTCGTAGTTTTTTGGAAGCTTGGCAGGCCCTTTCGATTAAAGTGATTCTCGCCAGTCTCTGCTTAGGGCTACATCAACAGCAAACAAACCATAGAGATATAATTTGAAACTGCTTTATTGTGTCAAGTTTCAAAGAGCTAGCACAAACAGTGTTTGATTTAGAGTTCCAAATACATGTATCCCTATAGGAGAAAACAGAGTGAAACCTCAAAATGCAACCGGTTACTGCCAACGAACGGTTTCACCTAGACGATCAAAATTAGGCGAGCCAAGTGGGATTGGTGTACTGATCATTACCTGAAAGTTTCATCAAGATTGGGTGAAAAAGTGTGTGCTGAGATTTCAGGCAACACGTAGTTTTTTGGAAGCTTGGCAGGCCCTTTCCATGAAAGTGATTCTCGCCAGTCTCTGCTTAGGGCTACATCAACAGCAAACAAACCATAGAGATAGAACTTGAAACTGCTTTATTGTGTCAAGTTTCAAAGAGCTAGCACAAACCGTGTTTGATTTAGAGTTCCAAATACATGTATCCCTATAGGAGAAAACAGAGTGAAACCTCAAAATGAAACCGGTTACTGCCAACGAACGGTTTTACCTAGAAGAATGAGATTTGGCGAGCCAAGTGGGATTGGTGTACTGATCATTACCTGAAAGTTTCATCAAGATTGGGTGAAAAAGTGTGTGCTGAGTTTTCAGGCAACTCGTAGATTTTTGGAAGCTTGGAAGGCCCTTTCCATGAAAGTGATTCTCGCCAGTCTCTGCTTAGGGCTACATCAACAGCAAACAAACCATAGAGATGGAACTTGAAACTGCTTTATTGTGTCAAGTTTCAAAGAGCTAGCACAAACCGTGTTTGATTTAGAGTTCCAAATACATATATCCCTATAGGAGAAAACAGAGTGAAACCTCAAAATGAAACCGGTTACTGCCAACGAACGGTTTCACCTAGAAGAACAAAATTTGGCGAGCCAAGTGGGATTGGTGTACTCATCATTACCTGAATGTTTCATCAAGATTGGGTGAAAAAGTGTGTGCTGAGATTTCAGGCAACTCGTAGTTTTTTGGAAGCTTGGCAGGCCCTTTCCATGAAAGTGATTCTCGCCAGTCTCTGCTTAGGGCTACATCAACAGCAAACAAACCATAGAGATAGAACTTGAAACTGCTTTATTGTGTCAAGTTTCAAAGAGCTAGCACAAACCGTGTTTGATTTAGAGTTCCAAATACATGTATCCCTATAGGAGAAAACAGAGTGAAACCTCAAAATGAAACCGGTTACTGCCAACGAACGGTTTCACCTAGAAGAACGAAATTTGGCGAGCCAAGTGGGATTGGTGTACTGATCATTACTTCAAAGTTTCATCAAGATTGGGTGAAAAAGTGTGTGCTGAGATTTCAGGCAACTCGTAGTTTTTTGGAAGCTTGGCAGGCCCTTTCCATGAAAGTGATTCTCGCCAGTCTCTGCTTAGTGCTACATCAACAGCAAAGAAACCATAGAGATAGAACTTGAAACTGCTTTATTGTCTCAAGTTTTAAAGAGCTAGCACAAACCGTGTTTGATTTAGAGTTCCACATATATGTATCCCTGTAGAACAAAACAGAGTGAAACCTCAAAATGAAACCGGTTACTGCCAACGAACGGTTTCACCTAGAAGAAAGAAATTTGGCGAGCCAAGTGGGATTGGTGTACTGATCATTACCTGAAAGTTTCATCAAGTTTGGGTGAAAAAGTGTGTGCTGAGATTTCAGGCAACTCGTAGTTTTTTGGAAGCTTGGCAGGCCCTTTCCATGAAAGTGATTCTCGCCAGTCTCTGCTTAGGGCTACATCAACAGCAAACAAACCATAGAGATAGAACTTGAAACTGCTTTATTGTGTCAAGTTTCAAAGAGCTAGCACAAACCATGTTTGATTTAGAGTTCCAAATACATGTATCCCTATAGGAGAAAACAGAGTGAAACCTCAAAATGAAACCGGTTACTGCCAACGAACGGTTTCACCTAGAAGAACGAGATTTGGCGAGCCAAGTGGGATTGGTGTACTGATCATTACCTGATAGTTTCATCAAGATTGGGTGAAAAAGTGTGTGCTGAGATTTCAGGGCACTCGTAGTTTTTTGGAAGCTTGGCAGGCCCTTTCCATGAAAGTGATTCTCGCCAGTCTCTGCTTAGGGCTACATCAACAGCAAACAAACCATAGATATAGAACTTGAAACTGCTTTATTGTGTCAAGTTTCAAAGAGCTAGCACAAACCGTGTTTGATTCAGAGTTCCAAATACATATATCCCTATAGGAGAAAACAGAGTGAAACCTCAAAATGAAACCGGTTACTGCCAACGAACGGTTTCACCTAGAAGAACGAAATTTGGCGAGCCAAGTGGGATTGGTGTACTGATCATTACTTGAAAGTTTCATCAAGATTCGGTGAAAAAGTGTGTGCTGAAATTTCAGGCAACTCGTAGTTTTTTGGAAGCTTGGCAGGCCCTTTCCATGAAAGTGATTCTCGCCAGTCTCTGCTTAGGGCTACATCAACAGCAAAGAAACCATAGAGATAGAACTTGAAACTGCTTTATTGTCTCAAGTTTTAAAGAGCTAGCACAAACCGTGTTTGATTTAGAGTTCCACATACATGTATCCCTGTAGAACAAAACAGAGTGAAACCTCAAAATGAAACCGGTTACTGCCAACGAACGGTTTCACCTAGAAGAATGAAATTTGGCGAGCCAAGTGGGATTGGTGTACTGATAATTACCTGAAAGTTTCATCAAGATTGGGTGAAAGAGTGTGTGCTGAGATTTCAGGCAACTCGTAGTTTTTTGGAAGCTTGGCAAGCCATTTCCATGAAAGTGATTCTCGCCAGTCTCTGCTTAGGGCTACATCAACAGCAAACAAACCATAGAGATAGAACTTGAAACTGCTTTATTGTGTCAAGTTTCAAAGTGCTAGCACAAACCGTGTTTGATTTAGAGTTCCACATACATGTATCCCTATAGGAGAAAAAAGAGTGAAACCTCAAAATGAAACCGGTTACTGCCAACGAACGGTTTCACCTAGAAGAACGAAATTTGGCGAGCCAAGTGGGATTGGTGTACTGATCATTACCTGAAAGTTTCATCAAGATTGGGTGAAAAAGTGTGTGCTGAGATTTCAGGCAACTCGTAGTTTTTTGGAAGCTTGGCAGGCCCTTTCCATGAAAGTGATTCTCGCCAGTCTCTGCTTAGGGCTACATCAACAGCAAACAAACCATAGAGATAGAACTTGAAACTGCTTTATTGTGTCAAGTTTCAAAGAGCTAGCACAAACCGTGTTTGATTTAGAGTTCCAAATACATGTATCCCTATAGGAGAAAACAGAGTGAAACCTCAAAATGAAACCGGTTACTGCCAACGAATGGTTTTACCTAAAAGAACGAGATTTGGCGAGCCAAGTGGGATTGGTGTACTGACCATTACCTGAAAGTTTCATCAAGATTGGGTGAAAAAGTGTGTGCTGAGATTTCAGGCAACTCGTAGATTTTTGGAAGCTTGGCAGGCCCTTTCCATGAAAGTGATTCTCGCCAGTCTCTGCTTAGGGCTACATCAACAGCAAACAAACCATAGAGATAGAACTTGAAACTGCTTTATTGTGTCAAGTTTCAAAGAGCTAGCACAAACCGTGTTTGATTTAGAGTTCCAAATACATGTATCCCTATAGGAGAAAACAGAGTGAAACCTCAAAATGAAACCTGTTACTGCCAACGAACGGTTTCACCTAGAAGAACAAAATTTGTCAGCCAAGTGGAATTGGTGTACTGATCATTACCTGAAAGTTTCATCAAGATTGGGTGAAAAAGTGTGTGCTGAGATTTCAGGCAACTCGTAGTTTTTTGGAAGCTTGGCAGGCCCTTTCGATTAAAGTGATTCTCGCCAGTCTCTGCTTAGGGCTACATCAACAGCAAACAAACCATAGTGATATAATTTGAAACTGCTTTATTGTGTCAAGTTTCAAAGAGCTAGCACAAACCGTGTTTGATTTAGAGTTCCAAATACATGTATCCCTATAGGAGAAAACAGAGTGAAACCTCAAAATGCAACCGGTTACTGCCAACGAACGGTTTCACCTAGACGAACAAAATTTGGCGAGCCAAGTGGGATTGGTGTACTGATCATTACCTGAAAGTTTCATCAAGATTGGGTGAAAAAGTGTGTGCTGATATTTCAGGCAACACGTAGTTTTTTGGAAGCTTGGCAGGCCCTTTCCATGAAAGTGATTCTCGCCAGTCTCTGCTTAGGACTACATCAACAGCAAACAAACCATAGAGATAGAACTTGAAACTGCTTTATTGTGTCAAGTTTCAAAGAGCTAGCACAAACCGTGTTTGATTTAGAGTTCCAAATACATGTATCCCTATAGGAGAAAACAGAGTGAAACCTCAAAATGAAACCGGTTACTGCCAACGAACGGTTTACCTAGAAGAACGAGATTTGGCGAGCCAAGTGGTATTGGTGTACTGATCATTACATGAAAGTTTCATCAAGATTGGGTGAAAAAAGTGAGTGCTGAGTTTTCAGGCAACTCGTAGATTTTTGGAAGCTTGGAAGGCCCTTTCCATGAAAGTGATTCTCGCCAGTCTCTGCTTAGGGCTACATCAACAGCAAACAAACCATAGAGATGGAACTTGAAACTGCTTTATTGGTGTCAAGTTTCAAAGAGCTAGCACAAACCGTGTTTGATTTAGAGTTCCAAATACATATATCCCTATAGGAGAAAAACAGAGTGAAAACCTCAAAATGAAAACCGGTTACTGCCAACGAACGGTTTCACCTAGAAGAACAAAATTTGGCGAGCCAAGTGGGATTGGTGTACTGATCATTACCTGAAAGTTTCATCAAGATTGGGTGAAAAGTGTGTGCTGAGATATCAGGAAACTCGTGGTTTTTTGGAAGCTTGGCAGCCCTTTCCATGAAAGTGATTCTCGCCAGTCTCTGCTTAGGGCTACATCAACAGCAAACAAACCATAGAGATATAATTTGAAATTGCTTTATCGTGTCAAGTTTCAAAGAGCTAGCACAAAACGTGTTTGATTTAGAGTTCCAAATACATGTATCCCTATAGGAGAAAACAGAGTGAAAACTCAAAATGAAACCGGTTACTGCCAACGAACGGTTTCAACTAGAAGAACAAAATTTGGCGAGACAAGTGGGATTGGTGTACTCATCATTACCTGAATGTTTCATCAAGATTGGGTGAAAAAGTGTGTGCTTAGATTTCAGGCAACTCGTAGTTTTTTGGAAGCTTGGCAGGCCCTTTCCATGAAAGTGATTCTCGCCAGTCTCTGCTTAGGGCTACATCAACAGCAAACAAACCATAGAGATTGAACTTGAAACTGCTTTATTGTGTCAAGTTTCAAAGAGCTAGCACAAAACCGTGTTATATTTAGAGTTCCAAATACAT
The DNA here is from genome assembly GCF_052094955.1 of Ictidomys tridecemlineatus. Classification (NCBI taxonomy): domain Eukaryota; kingdom Metazoa; phylum Chordata; class Mammalia; order Rodentia; family Sciuridae; genus Ictidomys; species Ictidomys tridecemlineatus. The sequence goes on from NW_027521953.1 coordinate 38,434, forward strand.
GTATCCCCTATAGGAGAAAACAGAGTGAAAACCTCAAAATGAAACCAGTTACTGCCAACGAACGGTTTCACCTAGAAGAACGAAATTTGGCGAGCCAAGTGGGATTGGTGTACTGATCATTATCTGAAAGTTTCATCAAGATTGGGTGAAAAAGTGTGTCCCTGAGATTTCAGGCAACTCGTAGTGTTTTGGAAGCTTGCAGGCCTTTTCCATGAAAGTGATTCTCGCCAGTCTCTGCCTTAGGGCTACATCAACAGCAAAACAAACCATAGAGATAGAACTTGAAACTGCTTTTATGGTGTCAAGTTTCAAAGAGCTAGCACAAAACCGTGTTTTGATTTTAGAGTTCCAAAATACATGTATCCAAAACAGAGTGAAACCTCAAAATGAAACCGGTTACTGTCAACGAACGGTTTCACCTAGAAGAACGAAATTTGTCGAGACAAGTGGGATTGGTGTACTGATCATTACCTGAAAGTTTCATCAAGATTGGGTGAAAAAGTGTGTGCTGAGATTTCAGGCAACTCGTAGTTTTTTGGAAGCTTGGCAGGCCCTTTCGATTAAAGTGATTCTCGCCAGTCTCTGCTTAGGGCTACATCAACAGCAAACAAACCATAGAGATATAATTTGAAACTGCTTTATTGTGTCAAGTTTCAAAGAGCTAGCACAAACAGTGTTTGATTTAGAGTTCCAAATACATGTATCCCTATAGGAGAAAACAGAGTGAAACCTCAAAATGCAACCGGTTACTGCCAACGAACGGTTTCACCTAGACGAACAAAATTAGGCGAGCCAAGTGGGATTGGTGTACTGATCATTACCTGAAAGTTTCATCAAGATTGGGTGAAAAAGTGTGTGCTGAGATTTCAGGCAACACGTAGTTTTTTGGAAGCTTGGCAGGCCCTTTCCATGAAAGTGATTCTCGCCAGTCTCTGCTTAGGGCTACATCAACAGCAAACAAACCATAGAGATAGAACTTGAAACTGCTTTATTGTGTCAAGTTTCAAAGAGCTAGCACAAACCGTGTTTGATTTAGAGTTCCAAATACATGTATCCCTATAGGAGAAAACAGAGTGAAACCTCAAAATGAAACCGGTTACTGCCAACGAACGGTTTTACCTAGAAGAATGAGATTTGGCGAGCCAAGTGGGATTGGTGTACTGATCATTACCTGAAAGTTTCATCAAGATTGGGTGAAAAAGTGTGTGCTGAGTTTTCAGGCAACTCGTAGATTTTTGGAAGCTTGGAAGGCCCTTTCCATGAAAGTGATTCTCGCCAGTCTCTGCTTAGGGCTACATCAACAGCAAACAAACCATAGAGATGGAACTTGAAACTGCTTTATTGTGTCAAGTTTCAAACAGCTAGCACAAACCGTGTTTGATTTAGAGTTCCAAATACATATATCCCTATAGGAGAAAACAGAGTGAAACCTCAAAATGAAACCGGTTACTGCCAACGAACGGTTTCACCTAGAAGAACAAAATTTGGCGAGCCAAGTGGGATTGGTGTACTCATCATTACCTGAATGTTTCATCAAGATTGGGTGAAAAAGTGTGTGCTGAGATTTCAGGCAACTCGTAGTTTTTTGGAAGCTTGGCAGGCCCTTTCCATGAAAGTGATTCTCGCCAGTCTCTGCTTAGGGCTACATCAACAGCAAACAAACCATAGAGATAGAACTTGAAACTGCTTTATTGTGTCAAGTTTCAAAGAGCTAGCACAAACCGTGTTTGATTTAGAGTTCCAAATACATGTATCCCTATAGGAGAAAACAGAGTGAAACCTCAAAATGAAACCGGTTACTGCCAACGAACGGTTTCACCTAGAAGAACGAAATTTGGCGAGCCAAGTGGGATTGGTGTACTGATCATTACTTGAAAGTTTCATCAAGATTGGGTGAAAAAGTGTGTGCTGAGATTTCAGGCAACTCGTAGTTTTTTGGAAGCTTGGCAGGCCCTTTCCATGAAAGTGATTCTCGCCAGTCTCTGCTTAGTGCTACATCAACAGCAAAGAAACCATAGAGATAGAACTTGAAACTGCTTTATTGTCTCAAGTTTTAAAGAGCTAGCACAAACCGTGTTTGATTTAGAGTTCCACATATATGTATCCCTGTAGAACAAAACAGAGTGAAACCTCAAAATGAAACCGGTTACTGCCAACGAACGGTTTCACCTAGAAGAATGAAATTTGGCGAGCCAAGTGGGATTGGTGTACTGATCATTACCTGAAAGTTTCATCAAGTTTGGGTGAAAAAGTGTGTGCTGAGATTTCAGGCAACTCGTAGTTTTTTGGAAGCTTGGCAGGCCCTTTCCATGAAAGTGATTCTCGCCAGTCTCTGCTTAGGGCTACATCAACAGCAAACAAACCATAGAGATAGAACTTGAAACTGCTTTATTGTGTCAAGTTTCAAAGAGCTAGCACAAACCATGTTTGATTTAGAGTTCCAAATACATGTATCCCTATAGGAGAAAACAGAGTGAAACCTCAAAATGAAACCGGTTACTGCCAACGAACGGTTTCACCTAGAAGAACGAGATTTGGCGAGCCAAGTGGGATTGGTGTACTGATCATTACCTGATAGTTTCATCAAGATTGGGTGAAAAAGTGTGTGCTGAGATTTCAGGGCACTCGTAGTTTTTTGGAAGCTTGGCAGGCCCTTTCCATGAAAGTGATTCTCGCCAGTCTCTGCTTAGGGCTACATCAACAGCAAACAAACCATAGATATAGAACTTGAAACTGCTTTATTGTGTCAAGTTTCAAAGAGCTAGCACAAACCGTGTTTGATTCAGAGTTCCAAATACATATATCCCTATAGGAGAAAACAGAGTGAAACCTCAAAATGAAACCGGTTACTGCCAACGAACGGTTTCACCTAGAAGAACGAAATTTGGCGAGCCAAGTGGGATTGGTGTACTGATCATTACTTGAAAGTTTCATCAAGATTCGGTGAAAAAGTGTGTGCTGAAATTTCAGGCAACTCGTAGTTTTTTGGAAGCTTGGCAGGCCCTTTCCATGAAAGTGATTCTCGCCAGTCTCTGCTTAGGGCTACATCAACAGCAAAGAAACCATAGAGATAGAACTTGAAACTGCTTTATTGTCTCAAGTTTTAAAGAGCTAGCACAAACCGTGTTTGATTTAGAGTTCCACATACATGTATCCCTGTAGAACAAAACAGAGTGAAAACTCAAAATGAAACCGGTTACTGCCAACGAACGGTTTCACCTAGAAGAATGAAATTT
>NW_027521954.1:0-41629 GCF_052094955.1 Ictidomys tridecemlineatus
AGCGAAGTGGGATTGGTGTACTGATCATTTCCTGAAAGTATCATCAAGATTGGGTGACAAAGTGTTTGCTGAGATTTCAGGCTACTCATAGTTTTTGAAAGATTGGCAATGCCTTTCCATGAAAGTGATTCTGGAAAGTCTCTGCTTAGGGCTACATCAACAGCAAACAAATCATAGAGGTACAACTTGAAACTGCTTTAATGTGTCAAGATTCAAAGAGCTAGCACAAACTGTCTTTGATTTAAAGTTCCAAATACATGTATCCTTATAGGAGAAAACAGAGTGAAACCTCAAAATTAAAACGGTTACTGCAAACGAACGGTTTAACCAAGAAGAACGAAATCTGGTGAGCCAAGTGGGATTGGTGTACTGATCATTTCCTGAAAGTATCAGCAAGATTGGGTGAAAAAGTGTTTGCTGAGATTTCAGGCCACTCGTATTTTTTTGGAAGCTTGGCAACCTTTTTTCATGAAAGTGACTCTCGCAAATCTCTGCTTAGGGCTACATCAACAGCAAACAAACCATAGAGATAGAACTGAAACTGCTTGATTTGTGTCAAGTTTCAAAGAGCTAGCACAAACCGTGTTTGATTTAGAGGTCTAAATACATGTATCCGTATAGGAGAAAAGAGAGTGAAACCTAAAAATGAAAACTGTTACTGCAAACGAATGGTTTAACGTAGAAGAACCAAATTTGGTGAGCCAAGTGGGATTCGTGTACTGAACATTACCTGAAAGTGTCATCTAGATTGGGTGAAAAAGTGTTTGCTGAGATTTCAGGCAACTCGTACTTTTTTGGAAGCTTGGCAACCCCTTTCCATGTAACTGATTCTCGCCAGTCTCTGCTTAGGGCTACATCAACAGATAACAAACTATAGAGATAGAACTTGAAACTGCATTATTGTGTCAAGTTTCAAAGAGCTAGCACAAACCGTTTTTTATTTAGAGTTCCAAATACATGTATCCGTATAGGAGAAAACAGAGTGAAACCTCAAAATGAAAACGATTACTGCAAAAGAACGGTTTAACCTAGAAGATCAAAATTTGGTGAGCCAAGTGGGATTGGTGTACTGATCATTCCCTGAAAGTATCATCGAGATTGGGAGAAAAAGTGTTTGCTGACATTTCAGGGAACTCGTAATTTTTTTGAAGCTTGGCCACCCCTTACCATGAAAGTGATTCTCGCCAGTCTCTGCTTAGGGCTACATCAACAACAAACAAACCATAGAGATAGAACTTGAAACTGCTTTAGTGTGTCACGTTTCAAATAGCTAGCAAAAACCGTGTTTCATTTAGAGTTCCAAATACATGTATCCCTATAGGAGAAAACAGAGTGAAACCTCAAAATGAAAACGGTTACTGCAAACGAATGGTTTAACCTACAAGAACTAAATCTGGTGAGCCTAGTGGGATTGCTGTACTGATCATTCCCTGAAAGTATCATCAAGTTTGGGTGAAAAAGTATTTGCTTAAGTTTCAGGCAACTCGTAGCTGTTTGAAAGCTTGGCAACCCCTTTCCATGAAAGTGATTCTCGCAAGTCTCTGCTTATGGTTACATCAACAGCAAACAAACCATAGAGATAGAACGTGAACCTGTTTATTGTGTCAAGTTTCAAAAAGCTAGTGCAAACCGTTTTTGATTTAGAGTTCCAAATACATGTATCCGTATAGGAGAAAGGAGAGTGAAACCTCAAAATGAAAACGGTTACTGCAAACGAACGGTTTAACCTAGAAGAACGAAATTTGGTGAGCTAAGTGGGAATGGTGTACTGAACATTATGTGAAAGTATCATCGAGTTTGGGTTAAAAAGTGTTTGCTGAGATTTCAGGCAACTCGTAGTTTTTTGGAAGCTTTGCAAGCCCTTTTAATGAAAGTCATTCTCGCCAGTCTCTGCTTAGGGCTACATCAACAGCAAACAAACCATAGAGATAGAACTTGAAACCGCTTTATTGTGTCAAGTTTCAAAGAGCTAGCACAAACCGTGTTTGATTTAGAGTTCCAAATACATGTATCCGTATAGGAGAAAACAGAGTGAAACCTCAAAATGAAAACGGTTACTGCAAACGAACGGTTTAACCTAGAAAACGAAATTTGGTGAGCCAAGTGGGATTGGTGTACTGATCATTACCTGAAAGTATCATCGAGATTGGGTGAAAGAGTGTTTTCTGAGATTTCAGGCAACTCGTAGTTTTTAGGAAGCTCATCAACCCCTTTTTATGAAAGTGATTCTCGCCAGCCTCTGCTTAGGGCTATATCAACAGCAAACAAACCATAGAGATAGAGCTTAAAACTGCATTATTGTGTCAAGTTTCAAACAGCTAGCACAAACCGTTTTTGATTTAGAGTTTCAAATACATGTATTCGTATAGGAGAAAACAGAGTGAAACCTCAAAATAAAAACGGTTACTGCAAACGAACGGTTTAACCTAGAAGAACGAAATTTTGTGAGCCAAGTGGGATTCGTGTACTGATCATTCCCTGAAAGTATCATCAAGATTGGGTGAAAAAGTGTTTGCTGAGATTTCAGGAAACGTGTAGTTTTTTGGAAGCTTGGCAACCCCTTTCCATGAAAGTGATTTTCACCAGTCTCTGCTTAGGGCTACATCAACAGCAAAGAAACCATAGAGATAGAACTTGAAACTGCTTTATTGTGTCAAGTTTCAAAGAGCTAGCACAAACCATGTTTGATTTAGCGTTCTAAATACATGTACCTGAAAGTATCATCAAGATGGGGTGAAAAAGTGTTTGCTGAGATTTCAGGCAACTCATAGTTTTTTGGAAGCTTGGCAACCCCTTACCATGAAAGTGATTCTCGCCAGTCTCTGCTTAGGGCTACATCAACAGAAAAATAACCATAGAGATAGAACTTGAAACTGCTTTATTGTTTCAAGTTTCAAAGAATAAGCACAAACCGTCTTTGACTTAGAGATCCAAATACATGTATCTGTATATGAGACAACAGAGTGAAACCTCAAAATGAAAACGGTTACTTCAAATGAACGGTTTATCCTAGATGAACGAAATTTGGTGAGCCAAGTGGGATTGGTGTACTGATCATTTCCTGAAAGTATCATCAAGATTGGGTAAAAAAGTGTTTGCTGAGATTTCAAGAAACTCGTAGTTTTTTGGAAGACTGCCAACCCCTTTCCAATAAAGTGATTCTCGCCAGTCTCTGCTTAGGGCTACATCAACAGCAATCAAACCTTAGAGATAGAACTTGAAGCTGCTTTATTGTGTCAAGTTTCAAAGAGCTAGCACAAACCGTGTTTTATTTAGAGTTCCAAATACATGTATCCATATAGGAGAAAACAGAGTGAAACCTCAAAATAAAAACGGTTACTGCAAACGAACGGTTTAACCTAGAAGAATAAAATTTGGTGAGCCAAGTGAGATTGGTGTACTGATCATTACCTGAAAGTATCATCGAGATAGAGTGAAAAAGTTCTGAGAATTCAGGCAACTAGTAGTTTTTTGGAAGTTTGGCAACCCCATTCCATGAAAGTGATTCTCACCAGTCTCTGCTTAGGGCTACATCAACAGCAAAGAAACCAAAGAGATAGAACTTGAAACTGCTTTATTGTGTCAAGTTTCAAAGAGCTAGCACAAACTGTGTTTTATTTAGAGTTCCAAATACATGTATTTGTATAGGAGAAAACAGAGTGAAACCTCAAAATGAAAACGGTTACTGCAAACCAACGGTTTAACCTTGAAGAAAGAAATATGGTGAGCCAAGTGGGATTAGTGTACTGATCATTCCCTGAAAGTATCATCACAATTGGGTGAAAAGGTGTTTTCTGAGATTTCAGGCAACTTGTAATTTTTTGGAAGCTTGGCGACCTCTTTCCATGAAAGTGATTTTCGCCAGTCTCTGCATAGGGCTACATCAACAGGAAACAAACCATAGAGATAGAACTTGAAACTGCTTTATTGTGTCAAGTTTCAAAGACCTAGCACAAACCGTGTTGGATTTAGAGTTCCAAATACATGTATCTGCCCAGAAGAAAACTGAGTGAAACCTCAAAATGAAAACGGTTAGTACAAATGAACGGTTTAACCTAGAAGAACGAAATTTTGTGAGCCTACTGGGATTGGTGTACTGATCATTACCTGAAAGTATCATCAAGATTGGGTGAAAAAGTGTTTGCTTAGATTTCAGGCAACTTGTAGTTTTTTGGAAGCTTGGCAACACCTTTCCATGAAAGTGATTCTCGCCAGCCTCTGCTTAGGGCTACATCAACAGCAAACAAACCATAGAGATAGAACTTGAAACTGATTTATTGTGTCAAGTTTCAAATAGCTACCAAAAACCATGTTTGATTTAGAGTTCCAAATACATGTATCCGTATAGGAGAAAACAGAGTGAAACCTCAAAATGAAAACGGTTACTGCAAACGAACGGTTTAACCTAGAAGAACGAAATTTGGTGAGCCAAGTGGGATGGGTGTACTGATCCTTACCTGAAATTATCATCGAGATTGGGTGAAAAAGTGATGAGATTTCAGGCAACACGTAGTTTTTTGGAAGCTTGGCAACCCCTTTCAATGAAAGTGATTCTCGCCAGTCTCTGCTTAGGGCTACGTAAACAGCAAATAAACCATAGAGATAGAAATTGAAACTGCTTCATTGTTTCAAGTTTCAAAGAATAAGCACAAACCGTCTTTGACTTAGAGTTTTAATACATGTATCCGTATATGAGAAAACAGAGTGAAACCTCAAAATTAAAACGGTTACTGCAAACGAACGGTTTAACCTAGAAGAACGCTATTTAGTGAGCTAAGTGAAATTGGTGTACTGATCATTACGTGAAAGTATCATCGAGATTGGGTGAAAAAGTGTTTGCTGATATTTCAAAAAACTCTTAGTTTTTTGGAAGCTTGGAAACCCGTTTCCATGAAAGTGAATCTCGCCAGTCTCTGCATAGATCTACATCAACAGCAAACAAACCATAGAGATAAAACTTGAAACTGTTTATTGTGTCAAGTTTCAAAGAGCTAGCACCAACCGTGTTTGATTTAGAGTTCCAAATACTTGTATCCATATAGGAGAAAACAGAGTGAAACCTCAAAATGAAAACGGTTACTGCAAACAAATGGTTTAACCTAGAAGAACGAAATTTGGTGAGCCAAGTAATTGATGTACTGATCATTCAATGAAAATATCATCAAGATTGGGTGAAAAAGTTTTTGCTGAGATTTCAGGGAACTCATAGTTTTTTAAAAGCTTGGCAACCCCTTTTCATGAAAGTGATTCTCACCAGTCTCTGCTTAGGGCTACATCAACAGCAAAGTAACCATAGAGATAGAACTTGAAACTGCTTTATTGTGTCAAGTTTCAAAGAGTTAGTACAAACCGTGTTTGATTTAGAGTTCCAAATACATGTATCCGTATAGGAGAAAACAGATTGAAACCTCAAAATGAAAACGGTTACTGCAAAATAACGGTTTAACCTAGAAAACGAAATTTGGTGAGCAAAGTGGGATTTGTGTACTGATCATTACCTGAAAGCATCATAGAGATGAAGTGAAAGAGTGCTGAGATTTCAGGAAACTCGTAGTTTTTTGGAAGCTTGGCAAACCCTTTCCAATAAAGTGATTCTCGCCAGTCTCTGCTTAGGGCTACATCAAGAGCAAACAAACCATAGAGATAGAACTTGAACCTGCTTTATTGTGTCAAGTTTCAAAGAGCTAGCACAAACCGTGTCTGATTTAGAGTTCTAAATACATGTATCCGTATAAGAGAAAACAGAGTGAAACAGCAAAATGAAAATTGTTACTGCAAACGAACGGTTTAACCTAGAGAACGCAATTTGGTGAGCCAAGTGGGATTGGTGTACTGATCATTACCTGAAAGTATCATCGAGATTGGGTGAAAAAGTGTTTGCTGAGATTTCAGGCAACTCGTAGTTCTTTGGAAGCTTGGCAACCCCTTTCCATGAAAGTGATTCTCGCCAGTGTCTGCTTAGGGCTACATAAACAGCAAACTAACCAAAGAGATACAACTTGAAACTGCTTTATTGTTTCAAGTTTCAAAGAATAAGCACAAACCGTGTTTTACTTAGAGTTCCAAATACATGTATCCATATAGAAGAAAACAGACTGAAACCTCAAAATGAAAACGGTTACTGCAAAAGAACGGTGTAACCTAGAAGCACGAAATTTGGTCATCCAAGTGGGATTGGTGTACTGATAATTCCCTGAAAGTATCATCAAGATTGAGTGAGAAAGTGTTTGCTGAGATTTCAGGAAACTCGTAGATTTTTGGAAGCTTGGCAACCCCTTTCCATGAAAGTGATTCTCGCCAGTCTCTTCTTAGGGCTACATCAACAGCAAACTAAACATAGAGATAGGACTTGAAACTGCTTTATTGTTTCAAGTTTCAAAGAATAAGCAGAAACCGTCTTTTACTTAGAGTTCCAAATACATGTATCCGTATAGGAGAAAACAGAGTGAAACCTCAAAATGAAAACGGTTATTGCAAAATAACGGTGTAACCTAGAAGCACGAAATTTGGTCAGCCAAGTGGGATTGGTGTACTGATCATTACCTGAAAGTATCATCAATATTGGGTGAGAAAGTGTTTGCTGAGATTTCAGGCAACTCGTAGTTTTTTGGAAGCTTGGAAACCCCTTTCCATGAAAGTGAATCTCGCCAGTTTCTGCATAGGTCTACATCAACAGCAAACAAACCATAGAAATAGAACTTGAAACTGCTTTATTGTGTCAAGTTTCAAAGAGCTAGCACAAACCGTGTTTGGTTTCGAGTTCCAAATACATGTATCCGCATAGGAGAAAACAGAGTGAAACCTCAAAATAAAAACGGTTACTGCAAACGAACGGTTACCCTAGAAGACCGAAGTTTGGTGAGCCTAGTGAGAATAGTGCAGTGATCATTCCCTGAAAGTATCATCAAGATTGGGTGAAAAAGTGTTTTCTGAGATTTCAGGCAACTTGTAATTTTTTGGAAGCTTGGCACCCCTTTCCATGAAAGTGATTCTCGTTAGTCTCTGCTTAGGGCTACATCAACAGCAAAGTAACCATAGAGATAGAACTTGAAACTGCTTTATTGTGTCAAGTTTCAAAGAGCTAGCACAAACCGTGTTTGATTTAGAGTTCCAAATACATATATTCGTATAGGAGAAAATAGAGTGAAACCTCAAAATAAAAACGGTTACTGCAAACGAACGGTTTAACCAAAAGAACGAAATTTACTGAGCCAAGTGGGATTGGTGTACTGATCATTACCTAAAAGTATCATGGATATTGGGTGAAAACGTGTTTGCTGAGATTTCAGGCAACTCGTAGTTTTTTGGAAGCTTGGCAACCCCTTTCCATGAAAGTGATTCTCGCCAGTCTCTGCTTAGGGCTACATCAACAGCCAAGAACGAAATTTGGTGAGCCAAGTGGGATTGCTGTACTGATCATTACCTGAAAGTATCATCAAGATTGGGTGAAAAAGTGTTTGCTGAGATTTCAGGCAACTCATAGTTTTTTGGAAGATTGGCAACCCCTTTCCATGAAAGTGATTTTCACCAGTCTCTGCTTAGGGCTACATCGACAGCAAACAAACCATAAAGATAGAACTTGAAACTGATTTATTGTGTCAAGTTTCAAAGAGCTAGCACCAACCATGTTTGATTGAGAGTTCCAAATACTTGTATTTGTATAGGAGAAAAGAGAGTGAAACCACAAAATGAAAACTGTTACTGCAAACGTACAGTTTAACCTAGAAGAACGAAATTTGGTGAGCCAATTGGGATTGGTGTACTGATCATTACCTGAAAGTATCATCAAGATTGGGTGAAAAAGTGTTTGCTGAGATTTCAGGCAACTCGTAGTTATTTGGAAGTTTGGCAACCCCTTTCCATGAAAGTGATTCTCGCCAGTCTCTGCTTAGGGCTACATCAACAGCAAACTAACCATAGAGATAAAACTTGAAACTGCTTTATTGTTTAAAGTTTCAAAGAATAAGCACAAACCGTCTTTGACTTAGAGTTCCAAATACATGTATCCCTGTATGAGAAAACAGAGTGAAACCTCAAAATGAAAACGGTTACTGCAAACGAACGGTTTAATCTAGAAGAACGAAATTTGGTGAGCCTACTGGGATTGGTGTACTGATCATTACCTGAAAGTATCATCAAGATTGGTTGAAAAAGTGTTTGCTGAGATTTCAGGCAACTCGTAGTTTTGTGGGCGCTTGGCAACCCCTTTCCATGAAAGTGATTCTCGCCAGTCTCTGCTTAGGGCTACATCAACAGCCAACAAACCATAGAGATAGAACTTGAAACTGCTGTATTATGTCAAGTTTCAAAGAGCTAGCACAAACCGTGTTTGATTTAGAGTTCCAAATATATGTATCAATATAGGAAAAAACAGAGTGAAACCTCAAAATGAAAACGGTTACTGCAAACGAACGTTGTAACCTAGAAGTACGAAATTTGGTGAGCCAAGTGGGATTGGTGTACTGATCATTACCTTAAGGTATCATCGAGATTGGGTGAAAAAGTGCTGAGATTCAGGCAACTCGTAATTTTTTGGAAGCTTGGCAACACCTTTCCTTGAAAGTGATTCTCGCCAGTCTCTGCTTAGGGCTACGTAAACAGCAAACAAACCATAGAGATAGAACTTGAAACTGCTTCATTGTCTCAAGTTTCAAAGAATAAGCACAAACCGTCTTGGACTTAGAGTTTCTAATACATGTATCCGTATATGAGAAAACAGAGTGAAACCTCAAAATTAAAACGGTTACTGCAAACGAACGGTTTAACCTAGAAGAACGCTATTTAGTGAGCTAAGTGAAATTGGTGTGCTGATCATTACGTGAAAGTATCATCGAGATTGGGTGAAAAAGTGTTTGCTGATATTTCAGGAAACTCGTAGTTTTTTGGAAGCTTGGAAACCCGTTTCCATGAAAGTGAATCTCGCCAGTCTCTGCATAGGTCTACATCAACAGCAAACAAACCATAGAGATAAAACTTGAAACTGTTTATTGTGTCAAGTTTCAAAGATCTAGCAAAAACCGAGTTTGATTTCGAGTTCCAAATACATGTATCCGTATAGAAGAAAAAAGAGTGAAAAGTCAAAATGAAAACGGTTACTGCAAATGAACGGTTTCCATGAAAGTGATTCTCGCCAGTCTCTGCTTAAGGCTACATCAACAGCAAAATAACCATAGAGATATAAGTTGAAACTGCTTTATTGTTTCAAGTTTCAAATAATAAGCACAAACCCTCTTTGACTTAGAGTTCCAAATACATGTATCCGTGTATGAGAAAACAGAGTGAAACCTCAAAATGAAAACGGTTACTGCAAACGAACGGTTTAATCTAGAAGAACAAAATGTGGTGAGCCTACTGGGATTGGTGTACTGATCATTACCTGAAAGTATCATCAAGATTGGGTGAAAAAGTGTTTGCTGAGATTTCAGGCAACTCGTAGTTTTTTGGGCGCTTGGCAACCCCTTTCCATGAAAGTGATTCTCGCCAGTCTCTGCTTAGGGCTACATCAACAGCCAACAAACCATAGAGATAGAACTTGAAACTGCTGTATTATGTCAAGTTTCAAAGAGCTAGCACAAACCGTGTTTGATTTAGAGTTCCAAATATATGTATCAATATAGGAAAAAACAGAGTGAAACCTCAAAATAAAAACGGTTACTGCAAACGAACGTTGTAACCTAGAAGCACGAAATTTGGTGAGCCAAGTGGGATTGGTGTACTGATCATTACCTGAAGGTATCATCGAGATTGGGTGAAAAAGTGCAGAGATTCAGGCAACTCGTAATTTTTTGAAGCTTGGCAACCCCTTTCCATGAAAGTGATTCTCGCCAGTCTCTGCTTAGGGCTACGTAAACAGCAAACAAACCATAGAGATAGAACTTGAAACTGCTTCATTGTTTCAAGTTTCAAAGAATAAGCACAAACCGTCTTGGACTTAGAGTTTCTAATACATGTATCCGTATATGAGAAAACAGAGTGAAACCTCAAAATTTAAACGGTTACTGCAAACGAACGGTTTAACCTAGAAGAACGCTATTTAGTGAGCTAAGTGAAATTGGTGTACTGATCATTACGTGAAAGTATCATCGAGATTGGGTGAAAAAGTGTTTGCTGATATTTCAGGAAACTTGTAGTTTTTTTGAAGCTTGGAAACCCGTTTCCATGAAAGTGAATCTCGCCAGTCTCTGCATAGGTCTACATCAACAGCAAACAAACCATAGAGATAAAACTTGAAACTGTTTATTGTGCCAAGTTTCAAAGAGCTAGCACAAACCGAGTTTGATTTCGAGTTTCAAATACATGTATCCGTATAGAAGAAAAAAGAGTGAAACCTCAAAATGAAAACGGTTACTTCAAATGAACGGTTTCCATGAAAGTGATTCTCGTCAGTCTCTGCTTAGGGCTACATCAACAGCAAAATAACCATAGAGATATAAGTTGAAACTGCTTTATTGTTTCAAGTTTCAAATAATAAGCACAAACCCTCTTTGACTTAGAGTTCCAAATACATGTATCCGTCTATGAGAAAACAGAGTGAAACCTCAAAATGAAAACGGTTACTGCAAACGAATGGTTGAATCTAGAAGAACGAAATTTGGTGAGCCTAGTGGGATTGGTGTACTGATCATTACCTGAAAGTATCATCAAGATTGGGTGAAAAAGTGTTTGCTGAGATTTCAGGCAACTCGTAGTTGTTTGGGCGCTTGGCAACCCCTTTCCATGAAAGTGATTCTCACCAGTCTCTGCTTAGGCCTCATCAACAGCCAACAAACCATAGAGATAGAACTTGAAACTGCTGTATTATGTCAAGTTTCAAAGAGCTAGCACAAACCGTGTTTTATTTAGAGTTCCAAATATATGTATCAATATAGGAAGAAACAGAGTGAAACCTCAAAATGAAAACGGTTACTGCAAACGAACGTTGTAACCTAGAAGCACGAAATTTGGTGAGCCAGTGGGATTGGTGTACTGATCATTACCTGAAAGTATCATCGAGATTGGGGGAAAAAGTGTTTGCTGAGATTTTAGGCAACTCGTAGTTTTTGGAAGCTTGGCAACCCCTTTCCATGAAAGTGATTCTCGCCAGTCTCTGCTTAGGGCTACGTAAACAGCAAACAAACTATAGACCTAGAACTTGAAATTGCTTTATTGTGTCATGTTTCAAAGAGCTAGCACAAACCGTGTTTGACTTAGAGTTTTAAACACATGTATCCGTATAGGAGAAAACAGAGTGAAACCTCAAAAAGAAAACAGTTACTGCAAATGAACGGTTTAACCTAGAAGAACAAAATTTGGTAAGCCAAGTGAGATTGGTGTACTGATCATTACGTGAAAGTATCATCGAGATTGGGTGAAAAAATGCTGAGATTTCATGCTTCTATTTGTTTTTTGGAAGCTTGGAAACCGCTTTCCATGAAAGAGATTCTCGCCAGTCTCTGCTTAAGGCTACATCAACAACAAAGAAACCATAGAGATAGAACTTGAAACTGCTTTATTGTGTCAAGTTTCAAAGAGCTAGCACAAACGGTGTTTGATTTAGAGTTCCAAATACATGTATCCATATAGGAGAAAACAGAGTGAAACCTCAAAATGAAAACGGTTACTGCAAACGAACGTTTTTACCTAGAAGAACGAAATTTTGTGAGCCAAGTGAAATTGGTGTACTGATCATTACCTGAAAGTATCATCGAGATTGGGTGAAAAAGTGTTTGATGAGATTTAAGCAACTTGTCGTTTTTTGGAAGCTTGGCAACCCCTTTAAATGAAAGTGATTTTCGCTAGTCTCTGCTTAGGCCTACATCAACAGCAAAGAAACCATAGAGATAGAACTTTAAACTGCTTTATTGTGTCAAGTTTCAGAGAGCTAGCACAAAACGTGTTTCATTTAGAGTTCCAAATACATGTATCCGTATAGGAGAAAACAGAGTGAAACCTCAAAATGAAATGGTTTCTGCAAACGAACGGTTTAACCTAGAAGAACGAAATTTGGTGAGCCAAGTGGGATTTGTGTCCTGATAATTCCTTGAAAGTATCATCAAGATTGGGTGAAAATGTGTTTGCTGAGATTTCAGGCAACTCGTAGTTTTTTGGAAGCTAGCAATCCCTTTTCATGAAAGTGATTCTCGCCAGTCTCTGCTTAGGGCTACATCAACAGCAAACAAGCCATAGAGATAGAACATGAAACTGCTTTATTGTGTCAAGTTCCAGAGAGCTAGCACAAACCGTGTTTGCTTTAGGATTCCAAATATATGTATCCGTATAGAGGAAAACAGAGTGAAACCTCAAAATAAAACCGATTACTAAAAACGAACGGTTTAACCTAGAAGTCCAAAATTTTGGTGAGCCTAGTGGTATTGGTGTACGGATCATTACCTGAAAGTATCATCGAGATTTTGTGAAAAAGTTCTGAGATTTCAGGCAACACGTTGTTTTTTGGAAGCTTGTCAACCCCTTTCTATGAAAGTGATTTTTTCTAGTCTCTTCTTAGGGTTACATCAGTAGCAAACAAATCATAGAGTTAGAACTCGAAACTGCTTTATTGTGCCAAGTTTCAAAGAGCTAGCACAAACCGTGTTTTATTTTAGAGTTGCAAATACATGTATCCTTATAGGAGAGAACAGAGTGAAACCTCAAAATGAAAACGGTTACTGCAAACGAACGTTTTAACCTAGAAGAACGAAATTTGGTGAGCCAAGTGTGATTGGTGTACTGATCATTCCCTGAAAGTATCATCAAGATTGGGTAAAAAAGTATTTGCTGAGATTTCAGGCAACTCGTAGTATTTTGGAAGCTTGGCAACCCCTTTCCATAAAAGTGATTCTCCGAAGTCTCTGCTTAGGGCTACATCAAAAAAAAAAAAAAAAAAAAACAAAAAAAAACAAACCATAGACATAGAACTTGAAACTGCTTTATTGTGTCAAGTTTCAAAGAGCTAGCACAAAACGTGTTTGATTTAGAGTTCTAAATACATGTATCCGTATACAGGAAAACAGAGTGAAACCTCAAAATGAAAACGGTTACTTCAACGAAGGATTTAACCTAGAAAAACGAAATTTGGTGAGCCAAGTGTGATTGGTGTACTGATCATTCCCTGAAAGTATCATCAAGATTGGGTGAAAAAGTGTTTGCTTAGATTTAAGGCAACTCGTAGTTTTTTGGAAGCTTGCAACCCCTTTCTATGAAAGTGATTCTCGCCAGTCTCTGCTTAGGGCTACATCAATAGCAAACAAACCATAATGAGAGAACTTGAAAGTACATTATTGTGTCAAGTTTCAAAGATCTAGCACAAACCGTGTTTGATTTAGAGTTCCAAATACATGTATCCGTATAGGAGAAAAAAGAGTGAAACCTCAAAATGAAAACGGTTAGTGCAAACGAACGGTTTAACCTAGAAGAACGAAATTTGGTGAGCCAAGTGAAAAAGGTATACTGATCGTTGCATGAAAGTATCATCGCGATTGCGTGAAAAAGTGCTGAGATTTCAGGCATCTCGTAGTTTTTTGGAAGCTTGCCAACCCCTTTCCATGAAAGTGATTCTCGCCAGTCTCTGCTTAGGTCTACATCAAAAGAAAACAAACAATAGTGATAGAACTTGAAACTGTTTTATTGTGTCAACTTTCAAAAAGCTAGCACAAACCGTGTTTGATTTAGAGTTCCAAATACATTTATCCTTTTAGGAGTAAACAGAGTGAAACCTCAAAATTAAAACGGTTACTGCAAATAACGGTTTAACCTAGAAGAACGAAATTTGGTGCACCAAGTGAGATTGGTATAATGATCATTCCCTGAAAGTATCATCAATATTGGGTGAAAAAATGTTTTCTGAGATTTCAGGCAATTCGTAGTTTTTTGGAAGCTTGGAAAACCATTTCCATGAAAGTGTTTCCCGCCAGTCTCTGCTTAGGTCTATATAAATAGCAAACAAAGCATAGAGATAGAACTTGAAACTGCTTTATTGTGTCAAGTTTCAAAGAGTTAGAGCAAACCGTGTTTGATTTAGTGTTCCAAATACATGTATCCGTATAGGAGATAACAGAATGAAACCTCAAAATGAAAACGTTTACTGTAAATGAACGGTTTAACCTAGAAGAATGAAATTTGGTGAGGCAAGTGGAAGTGGTGTACTGATCATTGCCTGAAAGTATCATGAAGATACTTTGAAAAAGTATGAAAGGTGAAAAAGTGCTGAGATTTCAGGCAAATCGTAGTTTTTTGAAAGCTTTTCAACCCCTTTCCATGAATGTGATTCTCACAAGTCTCTGCTTAGGGCTACATCAACAGCAAACAAGCCATAGAGATAGAGCTTGAAACTGCTTTAATGTGTCAAGTTTCAAAGAGCTAGAACAAACCGTGTTTGATTTAGAGTTTCAAATACATGTATCCGTATAGAAGAAAACAGAGTGAAACCTCAAAATGAAAACGGTTACTGCAAACGAACGGTTTAACCTAGAAGAACAAAATTTGGTGAGCCAAGTGGTATGGGTGTACTGATTATTACCTGAAAGTATCATCGAGATTGGGTGAAAAAGAGCTGAGATTTAAGGCAACATGTAGTTTTTTGGAAGCTTGGTAACCCCTTTCCATGAAAGTGATTCTCGCCAGTCTCTGCTTAGGGCTACATCAACAGCAAACAAACCATAGAGAAAAAAATTAAACTTCTTTATTGTGTCAAGTTTCAAAGAGCTAGCACAAACCCTGTTTGATGTAAATTTCAAAATACATATATGTGTATAGGAGAAAACAGAGTGAAACCTCAAAATTAAAACAGTTACTGCAAACGATCGGTTTAACCTAGAAGAACGAAATTTGGTGAGGCAAGTGGAAGTAGTGTCCTGATCATTGCCTGAAAGTATCATGAAAATTGGGTGAAAAAGTGCTGAGATTTCAGGCAACTCGTTGTTTTTTGGAAGCTTGGCAACCCCTTTCCATGAATGTGATTCTCACAAGTCTCTGCTTAGGGCTACATCAACAGCAAACAAGCCATAGAGATAGAGCTTGAAACTGCTTTAATGTGTCAAGTTTGAAAGAGCTAGAACAAACCGTGTTTGATTTAGAGTTCCAAATACATGTATCCGTAATGGAGAAAACAGAGTGAAACCTCAAAATGAAAACGGTTACTGCAAACGAATGGTTTAACCTAGAAGAACGAAATTTGGTGAGCCAAGTGAGACTGTGGTTCTCATAATTACCTGAAAGTATCATCGAGATTGGGTGAAAAAGTGTTTGCTGAGATTTAAGCAACTTGTAGTTTTTTGGAAGCATGCAAACCCTTTTCAATGAAAGTGATTTTCGCTAGTCTCTGCTTTGGGCTACATCAACAGCTTACAAACCATACAGATAGAGCTTGAAACTTCTTTATTGTGTCACGTTTCAGAGAGCTAGCACAAACCGTGTTTTATTTACAGTTCCAAATACATGTATCCATATAGGAGAAAAAAGAGTGAAACCTCAAAAAGAAAAGGGTTACTGCAAACGAACGGTTTAATCGAGAAGAACGAAATTTGGTGAGCCAAGTGGGATTGGTGTACTGATCATTCCCTGAAAGTATCATCAAGATTGGGTGAAAAATTGTTTGCTGGGATTTTAGGCAACTCGTAGTTTTCAGGAAGCTTGGAAACCCCTTTCCATGAAAGTGATTCTTGCCAGTCTCTGCTTAGGTCTACATTAAGAGCAAACATACCATAGGGATGGAACTTCAAACTGCTTTATTGTGTAAAGTTTCAAAGAGCAAGAACAAACCGTTTTTGATTTAGAGTTTCTAATACATGTATCCGTATAGGAGAAAACAGAGTGAAACCTCAAAATGAAAACAATTACTGAAACGAACGGTTTAACCTAGAAGAACGTAATTTGGTTACCCAAGTGAAACTGGTGTACTGATCATTCCCTGAAAGTATCATCAAGATTGGGTGAAAAAGTGTTTGCTGAGATTTAAGGCAACTCGTAGTTTTTTGGAAGCTAGGCAACCCCTTTCCATGAAAGTGATTCTCGCCAGACTCTGCTTAGGACTACAAGAATAGATAACAAACCTTAAAGATAGAACTTGAAACTGCTTTATTGTGTCAAATTTCAAAAAGCTAGCACAAACCGTGTTTGATTTAGAGTTCCAAATACACGTATCCGTATAGGGGAAAACGTAGTGAAACCTCAAAAAGAAAACGGTTACTGCAAAGGAACGGTTTAACCTAGAAGAACGAAATTTGGTGAGCCAAGTGGGATTGGTGTACTGATCATTCCCTGAAAGTATCATCAAGAATGGGTAAAAAAGTGTTTGCTGAGATTTCAGGGAACTTATACTTTTTTGGAAGCTTGGCAACCCCTTTCCATGAAAGTTATTCTCGCAAGTCTCTGCTTAGGGTTACATCAACAGATAACAAACCATAGAGATAGAACTAGTAACTGCTTTATTGTGTCAAGTTTCAGAGAGCTAGCACAAACCGTCTTTGATTTAGAGTTCCAAATACATGTATCCCTATAGGAGAAAACAGAGTGAAACCTCGAAATAAAAACGGTTACTGCAAAGGAACGGTTTAACCTAGCATGACGAATTTATTGAGCCAAGTGGGATTGGTGTACTACTAATCATTACCTGAAAGTATCATCGCGATTGGGTGAAAAAGTGCTGAGATTTCAGGCAACTCATAGTTTTTTGGAAGCTTAGCAACCCCTTTTTATGAAAGTGATTCTCGCCAGTTTCTGCTTAGGGCTACATCAACAGCAAACACACCATAGAGATCGATGATGAAACTGCTTTATTGTGTCAAGTTTCAAAGAGCTAGCACAAACCGTGTTTGATTTAGAGTTAAAAATACATGTATCCGTATAGGGGAAAACAGAGTGAATCCTCAAAATGTAAATGGATACTGCAAAAGAATGGTTTAAACTAGAAGAAATAAACTTGGTGAGCAAAGTGGTATTGGTGTACTGATCATTCCCTGAAAGTATCATCAAGATTGGGTGCAAAAGTGTTTGCTGAGATTTCAGGCAACTCATAGTTTTTTGGAAGCTTGGCAATCCCTTTCCATGAAAGTGATTTTCTCCAGTCTCTGCTCAGGGCTTCATCAACAGCAACCAAACCATAGAAATAGAACTTGAAACTGCTTTATTGTGTCAAGTTTCAAAGAGCTAGCACAAACCGTGTCTGATTTAGAGTTCCAAATACATGTATCCGTATAAGAGAAAACAGAGTGAAACCTCAAAATGAAAACGGTTATTGCAAACGAACGTTTTAACCTAGAAGAACGAAATTTGGTGAGCCAATTGGGATTGGTGTACTGATCATTCCCTGAAAGTATCATCAAGATTGGTTGAAAAAGTGTTTTCTGAGATTTCAGGCAACTCGTAGTTTTTTGGAAGCTTGGCAACCCATTTTCATAAATGTGATTCTCGCAAGTCTCTGGTTAGGGCTACATCAACAGCAAACAAACCATAGAGACAGAACTTGAAACTGATTTATTGTGTCAAGTTTCAAAGAGCTAGCCCAAACCGTGTTTGATTTAGAGTTCCAAATACTTGTATTTGTATAGGAGAAAACAGGATGAAAACTCAAAATGAAAACCGTTACTGAAAACGAACTGATTAACCTAGAAGAACGAAATTTGGTGAGCCAAATGAGATTGGTGTACTGATCATTCCCTGAAAGTATCATCAAGATTGGGTGAAAAAGTGTTTGCTGATATTTCAGGCAACTCATAGTTTTTTGGAAGCTTGGCAACCCCTTTCCATGAAAGAGATTCTCGCCAGTCTCTGCTTTGGGCTACATCAACAGCAAACAAACCATAGAGATAGAACTTGAAACTGCTTAATTATGTCAATTTCAAAGAGCTAGCATAAACCGTGTTTGATTTAGAGTTCCAAATACATGTATCCGTATAGAGAAAACAGAGTGAAACCTCAAAACGAAAACGGTTAGTGAAAAGAACGGTTTAACCTAAAAGAACGAAATTTGGTGAGCAAAGTGGGATTGGGGTACTGATCATTCCCTGAAAGTATCATCAAGATTGGGTTAAAAAGTGTTTGCTGAGATTTCAGGCAACATGTAGTTTTTTAGAAGCTTGGCAACCCTTTTCCATTAAAGTGATTCTCCCCAGTCTCTGCTAAGGAATACATCAACAGAAAACAAACCATAGAGATAAAACTTGAAACTGCTTTATTGTGTCAAGTTTCAAAGAGCTAGCACAAACCGTGTTTGATTTAGAGATCCAAATACAGGTATCCGTATAGGAAAAAACAGAGTGAAACCTCAAAAAGAAAACGGTTAGTGCAAACGAACGGTTTAACCTAAAAAAACGAAATTTGGTGAGCCAAGTGTGATTGGTGTACTGATCATTCCCTGAAATTATCATAAAGATTGGGAGAAAATGTTTTTGCTGAGATTTCAGGCAACTCGTAGTTTTTTGGAAGCTTGGCAAACACTTTCCATGAAAGTGATTCTCGCCAGTCTCTGGTTAGGGTTACATCAAAAGAAAACAAACCATAGAGATAGAACTTGAAACTGCTTTCTTGTGTCAGGTTTCAAAGAGGTAGCACAAACCGTGTTTGATTTAGAGTTCCAAATACATATATCGGTATAGGAGAAAACAGAGTGAAACCTCAAAATGAAAACGGTTACTGGAAACGAACGGTTTAACCTAGAAAATAGAAATTTTGTGAGCCAAGTGGGATTGCTGTACTGATCATTCCCTGAAAGTATCATCAAGATTGAGAGAAAAAGTGTTTGCTGAGATTTCACGCAACTTGTAGTTTTTTGGAAGCTTGGCAACCCCTTTCCATGAAAGTGATTCTCTCCAGTCTCTGCTTAGGGCTACATAAACAGCAAACAAACCATTGAGATAGAACTTGAAACTGCTTTATTTTGTCAAGTTTCAAAGAGCTAGCACAAACCGTGTTTGATTTAGAGTTCTAAATACATGTATTCGTAGAGGAGAAAACAGAGTGAAACCTCAAAATGAAAACGGTTTGTGCAAACGAACGGTTTAAACTAGAAGAACGAAATTTGGTGAGCCAAGTGGGATTCGTGTACTGATCATTCCCTGAAAGTATCATAAAGATTGAGAGAAAATGTTTTTGCTGATATTTCAGGCAACTCATAGTTTTTTGGAAGCATGGCAAACACTTTCCATGAAAGTGATTCTCGCCAGTGTCTGCTTAGGGTTACATCAACAGATAACAAACCATAGAGATAGAACTTGAAACTGCTTTCTTGTGTCAGGTATCAAAGAGCTAGCACAAACCGTGTTTTATTTAGAGTTCCAAATACATATCTCTATAGGAGAAAACAGAGTGAAACCTCAAAATGAAAACGGTTACTGGAAACGAACGGTTTAACCTAGAAAAACGAAATTTGGTGAGCCAAGTGGGATTGGTGTCCTGATCATTTTCTGAAAGTATCATCAAGATTGAGAGAAAAAGTGTTTGCTGAGATTTCACGCAACTCGTAGTTTTTTGGAAGCTTGGCAATCCCTTTCCATGAAAGTGATTCTATCCAGTCTCTGCTTAGGGCTACATCAACAGCAAACAAGCATTGAGACAGAAGTTGAAACTGCTTTATAGTGTCAAGTTTCAAAGAGCTAGCACAAACCGTGTTTGATTTAGAGTTCAAAATACTTGTATCTGTATAAGAGAAAACAGGATGAAAACTAAAAATGAAAACCGTTACGGCAAACGAACGGTTTAACCTAGAAGAACGAAATTTGGTGAGCCAAGTGAGGTTGGTGTACTGATCATTCCCTGAAAGTATCATCAAGATTGTGTGAAAAAGTGTTTGCTGAGATTTCAGGCAACTCGTAGTTTTTTGGAACCTTGGCAACGCAACCCTTTCCATGAAAGAGATTCTCGCCAGTCTCTGCTTAGGGCTAAAAACAGCAAACAAACCATAGAGATAGAACTTGAAACTGCTTAATTGTGTCAATTTCAAAGAGCTAGCACAAACCGTGTTTGATTTAGAGTTCCAAATACATGTATCCGTACAGGAGAAAAACAGAGTGAAACCTCAAAATGAAAACGGTTAGTGCAAACGAACGGTTTAACCTAGAAGTACGAAATTTGGTGAGCAAAGTAGGATTTGGGTACTGATCATTCCCTGAAAGTATCATCAAGATTGAGTTAAAAAGTGTTTGCTGAGATTCAGGCAACTCGTAGGTTTTTGGAAGCTTGGCAACCTTTTTCCATTAAAGTATTTCTCCCCAGTCTCTGCTTAGGGCTACATCAATAGCAAACAAACCATAGAGATAGAACTTGAAACTGCTTTATTGTGTCAAGTTTCAAAGAGCTAGCAGAAACCGTGTTTGATTTAGAGTTCCAAATACATGTATCCGTATAGGAGAAAACAGACTAAAACCTCAAAATGAAAAACGGTTACTGCAAACGAACGGTTTAACCTAGAAGAACGAAATTTGGTGAGCCTAGTGGGATTGGTGTACTGATCATTCACTGAAAGTATCATCGAGATTGGGTGACAAAGTGTTTGCTGAGATTTCAGGCAACTCGTAGTTTTTTGGAAGCTTGGCAACCACTTTCCATGAAAGTGATTCTCTCCAGTCTCTGCTTATGCTACATCAACTGCAAACAAACCATAGAGATAGAACTTGAAACTGCTTTATTGTGTCAAGTTTCAAAGAGCTAGCACAAACCGTGTTTCATTTAGAGTTCCAAATACATGTTCCTATAGGAGAAAACAGAGTGAAACCTCAAAATAAAAACGGTTACTGCAAATGAACGGTTTAACCTAGATGAACGAAATTTTGTGAGCCAAGTGGGATTGGTGTACTGATCATTCCCTGAAAGTATCATCAAGATTGCGTGATAATTTGTTTGCTGAGATTTCAAGCAACTCGTAGTTTTCTGGAAGCTTGGCAACCCCTTTCCATGTAAGTGATTTTCGCCAGTCTCTGCTTAGGGCTACATAAACAGAAAACAAACCGTAGAGATAGAACTTGAAATTGCTTTATTGTGTCAAGTTACAAAGAGCTAGCAAAAACCGTGTTTGATTTAGAGTTCCAAATACATGTATCCATATAGGAGAAAACAGAGTGAAACCTCAAAATGAAAACGGTTACTGCAAAAGAACGGTTTAACCTAGAAGAACGAAATTTGGTGAGCCAAGTGGGACTGGTGTCCTGATCATTACCTAAAAGTATCATCAAGATTAGGTGAAAAAACATTTGTAGAGATTCAAGGAGATTTGTAGTTTTTTAGAAGCTGAGCAAGCCTTTTCAATGAAAGTGATTATCACAAGTCTCTGATTTGGGCTACATCAATAGCAAACAACCCATAGGCATAGAACTTGGAACTACTTTATTGTGCCAAGTTTCAAAGAGCTAGCACAAACCGTGTTTGATTTAGAGTTCCTACTACATGTATCCATATAGGAGAAAACAAGGTGAAACCTGAAAATTAAAACGGTTAATGCAAACAAAATTTTAACCTAGAAGAACGAAATTTGCTGATATAAGTGGGACAGGTTTACTGATCATTACCTGATAGTATCATCAAGATAAGGTGAAAAAACATTTGCTATGATATCAGGAGATTCGTAGTTTTTGGAAGCTGGGCAAGCCCTTTCAATGAAAGTGATTTTCTCCAGTCTCTGCTTTTGGCCACATCAATAGCAAAGAAACCATAGACATAGAACTTGGAACTCATTTATTGTGCCAAGTTTCAAAGAGGTAGCACAAACTGTGTTTGATTTAGAGTTCCAACTACATGTATCCATATAGGAGAAAACAGAGTGATACCTCAAAATGAAAACGGTTACTTCAAATGAACGGTTTAACATAAAAGAACGAAATTTGGTAAGCCAAGTAGAATTGGTGTACTGATTATTACCTAAAGTATCATCAAGATATGGTGAAAAAACATTTGCTGAGATTCCCGGAGATTCGTAGTTTTTTGGAAGCTGGGCAAGCCCTTTCAATGAAAGTGATTTTCGCCAGTCTCTGCTTTGGGCTACATCAATAGCAAACAAACCATAGAGATAGAACTTGGAACTACTTTATTGTGCCAAGTTTCAAAGAGCTAGCAGAAACCGTGTTTGATTTAGAGTTCCAACTACATGTATCCATATATGAGAAAACAAAGTGAAACCTCAAAATAAAAACGGTTACTGCAAACGAACGGTTTAACCTAGAAGAACGAAATTTAGTGAGTTAAGTGGAATTGGTGTACTGATCATTACCTGAAAGTATCATCAAGATTGGGTGAAAAAAACATTTACTGAGATTTCAGGATATTCGTACTTTTTTGGAAGCTGGGCAAGCCCTTTAAATGAAAGTGATTTTCGCCAGTCTTTGCTTTGGGCTACATAACTAGCAAACAAACCATAGTGATAGAACTTGGAACTACTTTTATGTGCCAAGTTTTAAAGAGCTAGCACAAACCGCGTTTCATTTAGAGTACATACTACATGTATCTATATAGGAGAAACCAGAGTGAGACCTCAAAATTAAAACGGTTACTGCAAACGAACGGTTTATCCTAGAAGAACGAAATTTGGTGAGACAAGTGGGAATTGTGTACTTATCATTACCTGAAAGTATCATCAAGATTGGGTGAGAAAACATTTGCTGAGATACCAGGAGATTCGTAGTTTTTTGGAAGCTGGGAAAGCCCTTTCAATAAAAGTGATTTTCGCCAGTCTTTGCTTTGGGCTACATCAATAGCAAACGAATCATAGAGATAGACCTTGGAACTACATTATTGTGCCAAGTTTCAAAGAGCTAGCACAAATCGTGTTTGATTTAGAGTTCCAACTACATGTATCCATTTAGGAGAAAACAGAGTGAAACCTCAATATGAAAACGGTTACTGCAAACAAAAGGTTTAACCTAGAACAACGAAATTTGGTGAGCCAAGTGGGACTGGTGTACTGACATTTACCTGAAAGTATCATCAAGATTGTGTGAAAAAACTTTTCATGAGATTTCAGGAGATCGTAGTTTTTTTAAACCTGGGCAAGCCCATTCAAGGAAAGTCATTTACGCCAGTCTCTGCAAACAAACCTTAGAGATAGAACTTGGAACTACTTTATTGTGCCAAGTTTCAAAGAGCTAGCAGAAACCTTGTTTGATTTAGAGTTCCAACTACATGTATCCATATAGGAGAAAACAGAGTGAAACCTCAAAATGAAAACGGTTACTGCAAACGAACGGTTTAATCTAGAAGAAAGAAAGTTAAAGTTGGTGAGCCAAGTGGGACTGGAGTACTGATCATTACCTGAAAGTATCATCAAGATTGGGTGAAAAAACATTTGCTGAGATTTCAGGAGATTCGCATTTTTTTGTAAGTTGGGCAAGCCCTTTCAAGAAAAGTGATTTTCGCCTGTCTCTGCTTTTGGCTACATCAATAGCAAACAATCCATAGAGATAGAACTTGGAACTACTTTATTGTGCCAAGTTTCAAAGAGCTAGCACAAACCATGTTTTTTTTAGAGTTCCAACTATAGGTATTCATATAGGAAAAAACAGAGTAAAACCTCAAAATGTAAATAGTTACTGCAAAGGAACGGTTTAACCTAGAAGAACGAAATTTGGTGAGCCAAGTGGAACACGTGTAGTGATCATTACCTGAAATTATCATCAAGATTGGGTGAAAACCTTTGCTGAGATTCCAGGAGATTCGTAGTTTTTTGAAAGCTGGGCAAGCCCTTTCAATCAAAGTGATTTTCGCCAGTCTCTGCTTTGGGTTACATCAATAGCAATCAAACCATAGAGATAGAACTTGGAAATACTTTATTGTGACAAGTTTCAAACAGCTAGCACAAACCGTGTTTTATTTATAGTTCCAACTACATGTATCCATGTAGAAGAAAACAGAGTGAAACCTCAAAATGAAAACGGTTACTGCAAACGAATGGTTTAACCTAGAAGAAAGAAATTTGGTTAGCCAAGTGGGACTGGCATACTGATCATTACCTGAAAGTATCATCAAGATTGGGTGAAAAACATTTGCTAATATTTCAGGAGATTCATACTTTTTTGAAAGCTTGGCAAGCCCTTTCATTGAAAGTGATTTTCGCCAGTCTCTGCTTTGAGCTACATCAATAGCAAACAAACCATTGAGATAGAAATTGGAACTACTTTATTGTGCCAAGTTTCAAAAGCTATCACAATCCGTGTTTGATTTAGAGTTCCAACTAAATGTATCCATGTAGGGGAAAACAGAGTGAAACCTCAAAATGAAAACGGTTACTGCAAACGAACGGTTTAACCTAGAAGAACGAAATTTGGTTAGCCAAGTGGGACTGCTGTACTGATCATTACCTGAAAGTATCATCAAGATTGGGTGAAAAACATTTGCAGAGATTCCAGAAGATTCGTAGTTTTTTGTAAGTTGAGCAAGCCCTTTCAATGAAAGTGATTTTCGCCAGTCTCTGCTTTGCACTACATATAGCAAACAAACCATAGAGATAGAACTTGGAACTACTTTATTGTGCCAAGTTTCAAAGAGCTAGCAAAAACCGTGTTTGTTTTAGAGTTCCAACTACATGTATCCATAAAGGAGAAAGCAGAGTGAAACATCAAATGAAAACATTTACTGCAAACGAACGGTTTATCCTAGAAGAACGAAATTTGGTGAGCCAAGTTGGACTGTTGTACTAATCATTACCTGAAAGTATTATGAATATTGGGTGAAAAAACTTTGCTGAGATTCCAGGAGATTCGTAGTATTTTGGAAGCTGGGCAAGCCCTCTAAATGAAAGTGATTTTCGCCAGTCTCTGCTTTGGGCTACATCAATAGCAAACAAACCATAGAGATAGAACCTAGAACTACTTTATTGTGCCAAGTTTCAAACAGCTAGGACAAACCGTGTTTGATTTAGAGATCCAACTACATGTATCCATATAGGAGAAAACAGAGTGAAACCTGAAAATGAAAACGGTTATTGCAAACGAACGGTTGAGACTAGAAGAACGAAATTTGGTGAGCCAAGTAAGATTGCTGTCCTAATCATTACCTGAAAGAATCATCAAGATTGGGTGAAAAAACATTTGCTGAGATTCCAGGAGATTGGTAGTTTTTTGGAAGCTGGGCAAGCACTTTCTATGAAAGTGATTTTTGCCAATCTCTGTTTTGGGTTACAGCAATAGCAAACAAACCATAAAGATAGAACGTGGAACTACTTTATTGTGTGAAGTTTCAAAGAGCTATCACAAACCGTGTTTGATTTAGAGTTCCTACTACATGTATCCATATAGGAGAAAACAGAGTGAAACCTGAAAATGAAAACGATTACTGCAAACGAACGTTTAGACTAGAAGAACGAAATTTAGTGAGCCAAGTGAAACTGGCATACTGATCATCACCTGAAAGTATCATCAAGATTGGGTGAAAAAACATTTGCTGAGATTCCAGGAGATTCGTAGTTTTTGGAAGCTGGGCAAGCCCTCTCAATGAAAGTGATTTTCGCCAGTCTCTGCTTTTGGCTACATCAATAGCAAACAAACCATAGAGATAGAACTTGGAACTACTTTATCGTGCCAAGTTTCAAACAGCTAGGACAAACCGTGTTTGATTTAGAGATCCAACTACATGTATCCATATAGAAGAAAACAGAGTAAAACCCAAAAATAAAACAGGTAACTGCAAACGAACGGTTTAACCTAAAGAAGCAAATTTGGTGAGCCAAGTAAGATTGGTGTCCTGATCATTACCTGAAAAATTCATCAAGATTAGGTGAAAAAACATTTGCTGAGATTCCAAAAGATTGGAAGTTTTTTGGAAACTGGGCAAGCCCTTTCCTTGAAAGTGATTTTCGCCCATCTCTGCTTTGCGTTACATCAATAGCAAACAAACCATAGAGATACAACTTGGAACTACATTATTGTGCGAAGTTTCAAAGAGGTAGCACAAACCGTGTTCGATTTAGAGTTCCAACTACATGTATCTATATAGGAGAAAAGAGAGTGAAACCTCAAAATGAAAACGGTTACTGAAAACGAACGTTTTAGAATAGAAGAATGGAAATTTGGTGAGCCAAGTTGGACTGGTGTACTAATCATTACCTGAAAGTATCATCAAGATTGGGTGAAAAAACCTTTGCAGGGATTCCAGGAGATTTGTAGTTTTTCGGAAGCTGAGCAAGCCCTCTAATTGAATGAAGTTTTCGCCAGTCTCTGTTTGGGCTACATGAATAGCAAACAAACCATAGAGAAGAACATGGAACTACTTTATTGTGCCAAGTTTCAAAGACCTATCAGAAACCGTGTTTGATTTAGAGTTCCAACTACATGTACCCATACAGGAGAAAACGAGTGAAACCTCAAAATGAAAATGGTTACTGCAAACGAACGGTTGAGCCTAGAAGAACGAAATTTGGTGAGCCAAGTAAGATTGGTGTCCTAATCATTACCTGAAAGAATCATCAAGATTGGGTGAAAAAACATTTGCTGAGATTCCAGGAGATTGGTGGTTTTTTGGAAGCTGGGCAAGCACGTTCTATGAAAGTGATTTTCGCCAATCTCTGTTTTGGGTTACATCAATAGCAAACAAACCATAAAGATAGAACGTGGAACTACTTTATTGTGTGAAGTTTCAAAGAGCTAGCACAAACCGTGTTTGATTTAGAGTTCCTACTACATGTATCCATATAGGAGAAAACAGAGTGAAACCTGAAAATGAAAACGGTTACTGCAAACGAACGGTTTAGACTAGAAGAATGAAATTTGGTGAGCCAAGTGAAACTGGCATACTGATCATCACCTGAAAGTATCATCAAGATTGGGTGAAAAAACATTTGCTGAGATTCCAGGAGATTCGTAGTTTTTGGAAGCTGGGCAAGCCCTCTCAATGAAAGTGATTTTTGCAGTCTCTGCTTTGGGCTACATCAATAGCAAACAAACCATAGAGATAGAACTTGGAACTACTTTATTGTGCCAAGTTTCAAACAGCTAGGACAAACCATGTTTGATTTAGAGATCCAACTACATGTATCCATATAGAAGAAAACAGAGTAAAACCCAAAAATAAAACAGGTAACTGCAAACGAACGGTTTAACCTAAAGAAGCAAATTTGGTGAGCCAAGTAAGATTGGTGTCCTGATCATTACCTGAAAAAATCATCAAGATTAGGTGAAAAAACATTTGCTGAGATTCCAGGAGATTGGTAGTTTTTTGGAAGCTGGGCAAGCACTTTCTATGAAAGTGATTTTTGCCAATCTCTGTTTTGGGTTACAGCAATAGCAAACAAACCATAAAGATAGAACGTGGAACTACTTTATTGTGTGAAGTTTCAAAGAGCTATCACAAACCGTGTTTGATTTAGAGTTCCTACTACATGTATCCATATAGGAGAAAACAGAGTGAAACCTGAAAATGAAAACGATTACTGCAAACGAACGGTTTAGACTAGAAGAACGAAATTTAGTGAGCAAGTGAAACTGGCATACTGATCATCACCTGAAAGTATCATCAAGATTGGGTGAAAAAACATTTGCTGAGATTCCAGGAGATTCGTAGTTTTTGGAAGCTGGGCAAGCCCTCTCAATGAAAGTGATTTTCGCCAGTCTCTGCTTTTGGCTACATCAATAGCAAACAAACCATAGAGACAGAACTTGGAACTACTTTATTGTGCCAAGTTTCAAACAGCTAGGACAAACCGTGTTTGATTTAGAGATCCAACTACATGTATCCATATAGAAGAAAACAGAGTAAAAACCCAAAAATAAAACAGGTAACTGCAAACGAACGGTTTAACCTAAAGAAGCAAATTTGGTGAGCCAAGTAAGATTGGTGTCCTGATCATTACCTGAAAAATTCATCAAGATTAGGTGAAAAAACATTTGCTGAGATTCCAAAAGATTGGAAGTTTTTTGGAAACTGGGCAAGCCCTTTCCTTGAAAGTGATTTTCGCCCATCTCTGCTTTGCGTTACATCAATAGCAAACAAACCATAGAGATACAACTTGGAACTACATTATTGTGCGAAGTTTCAAAGAGGTAGCACAAACCGTGTTCGATTTAGAGTTCCAACTACATGTATCTATATAGGAGAAAAGAGAGTGAAACCTCAAAATGAAAACGGTTACTGAAAACGAACGTTTTAGAATAGAAGAATGAAATTTGGTGAGCCAAGTTGGACTGGTGTACTAATCATTACCTGAAAGTATCATCAAGATTGGGTGAAAAAACCTTTGCAGGGATTCCAGGAGATTTGTAGTTTTTCGGAAGCTGAGCAAGCCCTCTAATTGAATGAAGTTTTCGCCAGTCTCTGTTTGGGCTACATGAATAGCAAACAAACCATAGAGAAGAACATGGAACTACTTTATTGTGCCAAGTTTCAAAGACCTATCAAAAACCGTGTTTGATTTAGAGTTCCAACTACATGTACCCATACAGGAGAAAAACGAGTGAAACCTCAAAATGAAAATGGTTACTGCAAACGAACGGTTGAGCCTAGAAGAACGAAATTTGGTGAGCCAAGTAAGATTGGTGTCCTAATCATTACCTGAAAGAATCATCAAGATTGGGTGAAAAAACATTTGCTGAGATTCCAGGAGATTGGTGGTTTTTTGGAAGCTGGGCAAGCACGTTCTATGAAAGTGATTTTCGCCAATCTCTGTTTTGGGTTACATCAATAGCAAACAAACCATAAAGATAGAACGTGGAACTACTTTATTGTGTGAAGTTTCAAAGAGCTAGCACAAACCGTGTTTGATTTAGAGTTCCTACTACATGTATCCATATAGGAGAAAACAGAGTGAAACCTGAAAATGAAAACGGTTACTGCAAACGAACGGTTTAGACTAGAAGAATGAAATTTGGTGAGCCAAGTGAAACTGGCATACTGATCATCACCTGAAAGTATCATCAAGATTGGGTGAAAAAACATTTGCTGAGATTCCAGGAGATTCGTAGTTTTTGGAAGCTGGGCAAGCCCTCTCAATGAAAGTGATTTTTGCCAGTCTCTGCTTTGGGCTACATCAATAGCAAACAAACCATAGAGATAGAACTTGGAACTACTTTATTGTGCCAAGTTTCAAACAGCTAGGACAAACCATGTTTGATTTAGAGATCCAACTACATGTATCCATATAGAAGAAAACAGAGTAAAACCCAAAAATAAAACAGGTAACTGCAAACGAACGGTTTAACCTAAAGAAGCAAATTTGGTGAGCCAAGTAAGATTGGTGTCCTGATCATTACCTGAAAAAATCATCAAGATTAGGTGAAAAAACATTTGCTGAGATTCCAAAAGATTGGAAGTTTTTTGGAAACTGGGCAAGCCCTTTCCTTGAAAGTGATTTTCGCCCGTCTCTGCTTTGGGTTACATCAATAGCAAACAAACCATAGAGATACAACTTGGAACTACATTATTGTGCGAAGTTTCAAAGAGGTAGCACAAACCGTGTTCGATTTAGAGTTCCAGCTACATGTATCCATATAAAAGAAAACAGATTTATACCTCAAAAAAAAACGGTTACTGTAAACAAACGGTTTAAACTAGAAGAACGAAATTTGGTGAGCCAAGTGGAACTGGTGTACTGATCATTACCTGAAAGTATCATGAAGATTGGGTGAAAAATCATTTCCTGAGATTTCAGGAGATTCATAGTTTTTTGGAAGCTAGACAAGCCCTTTCAATAAAAGTGATTTTCGCCAGTCTCTGCTCTGGTCTACATCAATAGCAAACAAAACATAGAGACAGAACTTGGAAGTACTTTATTGTGCCACGTTTCAAGGAACTAGCACAAACCGTGTTTGATTTAGAGTTCCAACTACATGTATCCATATAGAAGAAAACAGAGTGAAACCTAAAAATTAAAAGGGTTACTGCAAACGAACGGTTTAACATACAAGAACAAAATTTGGTGAGGCAAGTACGATTGGTGTCCTGATCATTACCTGAATGTATCATCAAGATTGGGTGAAAAAACATTTGCTGAGATTCCAGGAGATTCGTAGTTTTTTGGAAGCTGGGCAAGCCCTTTCAATGAAAGTGATTTTCGCCAGTCACTGCTTGGGGCAACATCAATAGCAAACAAAACATAGAGATAGAACTTGGAACTACCTTATTTTGCCAAGTTTCACAGAGCTAGCACAAACCATGTTTGATTTAGAGTTCCAACTACATGTATCCTTATAAGAGAAAACAGAGTTAAACCTCAAAATGAAAACGGTTACTGCAAAGGAACGGTTTAACCTAGAAGAACGAAATTTGGTGAGCCAAGTGGGATTGGTGTACTGATCATTACCTGAAATTATCATCAAGATTGGATGAAAAAACATTTGCTGATATTCCAGGAAATTCCTAGTTTTTTTGAAGCTTGGCAAGCAATTTAAATGAAAGTGATTTCTGCCCGTCTCTGATTTCGGCTACACCAATAGCAAACAAACCATAAAGATAGAAGTTGGAATGACTTTATTGTGCCAAGTCTCAAAGAGCTAGCACAAACCATGTTTTATTTAGAGTTCCAACTACATGTATCCATATAGGAGAGAACAGAGTGAAACCTCAAAATGAAAATGGTTACTGCAAACGAACGGGTTAACTTAGAAGAACAAATTTTGGTGAGCCAAGTAAGATTGGTCTCCTTATCATTACATGAAAGTATCATCAAGATCGGGTGAAAAAACATTTGCTGAGATTCCAGGAGATTCGTAGTTTTTTGGAAGCTAGGCAAGCCCTATCAATGAAAGTGATTTTTGCCAGTTTCTACTTTCGGCTACATCAATAGCAAACAAACGATAGAGATAGAACTTGGAACTACTTTATTGTTCCAAGTTTCAAAGAGCTGGCACAAACCGTGTTTGATTTAGAGTTCCAACTCCATGTAAACATATATGAGAAAACAGAGTGAAACCTCATAAGAATACTGTTACCACAAACGAACGTTTGAGACTAGGAGAACGAAATTTGGTGAGCCAAGTGGTACTGGTGTACTGATCATTACCTGAACGTATCATCAAGATGGTTGAAAAAACATTTGCAGAGATTTTAGGAGATTCGTAGTTTTTTTTAAGCTGGGCAAGCACTTTCAAAGAAAGTGATTTTCGCCAGTCTCTGCTTTGGGCTACATCAATAGCAAACAAACCATAGAGATAAAACTTAGAA
This sequence comes from Ictidomys tridecemlineatus, assembly GCF_052094955.1. NCBI lineage: Eukaryota > Metazoa > Chordata > Mammalia > Rodentia > Sciuridae > Ictidomys > Ictidomys tridecemlineatus. The sequence goes on from NW_027521954.1 coordinate 31,045, forward strand.
CTACATTATTGTGCCAAGTTTCAGAGAGCTAGCACAAACCTTATATGATTTAGAGTTCCAACTACATGTATCCGTATAGGAGAAAAGAGAGTGAAACATCAAAATAAAAACATTTACTGCAAACGAACGGTTTAACCTAGAAGAAAGAAATTTGGTGAGCCAAGTGGGACTGGTGTACTGATCATTACCTGAAAGTATCTTCAAGATTGGGTGAAAAAACATTTGCAAAGATTCCAGAAGATTCGTAGTTTTTTGTAAGTTGAGCAAGCCCTTTCAATGAAAGTGATTTTCGCCAGTCTCTGCTTTGCGCTACATATAGCAAACAAACCACAGAGATAGAACTTGGAACTACTTTATTGTGCCAAGTTTCAAAAAGCTAGCACAAACCGTGTTTGATTTAGAGTTCCAAATACATGTATCCATACAGGAGAAAACAGAGTGAAACATCAAAATGAAAACATTTACTGCAAACGAACGGTTTAACCTAGAAGAACGAAATTTGGTGAGCCAAGTTGGACTGTTGTACTAATCATTACCTGAAAGTATTATGAAGATTGGGTGAAAAAACATTTGCTGAGATTCCAGGAGATTCGTAGTTTTTCGGAAGCTGGGCAAGCCCTTTCAATGAAAGTGATTTTCGCCAGTCTCTCCTTTGGGCTACATCAATAGCAAACAAACCATAGAGATAGAACTTGGAATTACTTTATTGTTCCATGTTTCAAACAGCTAGGATAAACCATGTTTGATTGAGATCCAACTACATGTATCCATATAGAAGAAAACAGAGTAAAACCCAAAAATAAAACAGGTAACTGCAAACGAACGGTTTAACCTAGAAAAAGCAAATTTGGTGAGCTAAGTAAGATTGGTGTTATGATCATTACCTGAAAGAATCATCAAGATTGGGTGAAAAAATATTTGCTGAGATTTCAAAAGATTGGTAGTTTTTTGGAAACTGGGCAAGCCCTTCCCTTGAAAGTAATTTTTGCCCGTCTCTGCTTTCGGATACATCAATATCAAACAAACCATAAAGATAGAACTTGGAACTACTTTATTGTGCCAAGTTTCACAAAGCTCGCATTAACCGTGGTTGACTTTGAGTTCCAAATACCTGTATCCATATAGGAGAAAACAGAGTGAAACCTCAAAATAAAAACGGTTACTGCAAACAAACGGATTAACCTAGAAGAACGAAAGTTGGTGAGCCAAGTGGGACTGGTGTACTGATCATTACCTGAAAGTATCATCAAAATTGGGTGAAAAAACATTTGCAGAGATTCAAGGAGATTCGTATTTTTTTGTAAGCTCTGCAAGCCCTTTCAATGAAAGTGATTTTCGCTAGTCTCTGCTTTGGGCTACATCAATAGCAAACAAACCATAGAGATAGAACTTCAAACTACTTTATTTTGCCAAGTTTCAAAGAGCTAGAAAAAACCGTGTTTGATTTAGAGTTCCAACTACATGTATCCGTATAGGAGAAAAGAGAGTGAAACCTCAAAATGAAAATGGTTACTGCAAACGAACGCTTTAACATAGAAGAACGAAATTTGGTGATCCAAGTGGGACTGGTGTACTGATCATTACCTGAAAGTATCATGAAGATTCGGTGAAAAAACATTTGCTGAGATTTCAGAAGATTCATAGTTTTTTGGAAGCAGGACAAACCCTTTTAATAAAAGTGATTTTCGCCAGTCTCTGCTTTGGGCTACATCAATAGCAAAGAAACCATAGAGATAGAACTTGGAACTACTTTATTGTGTCAAGTTTCAAAGAGCTAGCACAAACCATGTTTAATTTAAAGTTCCAACTACATGTATCCATATAGGCGAAAAAAGACTAGAACCTCCAAATGAAAACGGTTACTGCAAACGAACGGTTTAACCAAAAAGAACGAAATTTGGTGAGCCAAGTGGGACTCGTGTACTGATCATGACCTGAAAGTATCATCAAGATTGGGTGAAAAAACATTTGCTGAGATTCCAGGAGATTCGTAGTTTTTTTGAGAGCTGGGCAAGCCCTTTCAATGAGAGTGATTTTCGCCAGTCTCTGCTTTGGGCTACATCAATAGCAAACAAACTATAAAGATAGAACTTGGAACTACTTTATTGTGCCAAGTTTCAAAGAGCTAGCACAAACCGTGTTTGATTTAGAGTTCCAACAACATTTATCCATATAGGAGAAAATAGACTGAAACCTCGAAATGAAAACGGTTACTGCAAATGAACAGTTTAACCTAAAAGAACGAAATTTGGTGAGCCAAGTAATATTGGTGTCCTGATAATTACCTGAAGTATCAACAAGATTGGGTGAAAAAACATATGCTGATTCAATAAGATTCGTAGTTTTTTGAAAGCTGGGCAAGCCCTTTCAATGAAAGTGATTTTGCCAGTCACTGCCTTGGGCTACATCAATAGCAAACAAACCATAGAGATAGAATTTGAAACTACTTTATTGTGCCCAGTTTCAAAAGGCTAGCACAAACCATGTTTGATTTAGAGTTCCAACTATATGTATCAATATAGCAGAAAACAGAGTGAAACCTCAAAATAAAAACGGTTACTTCAAACCAACGGTTTAACCTAGAAAAACGAAACTCGGTGAGCCAAGTGGGACTGCTATACTTATCTTTATCTGAAAGTATCATGAGGATTGGGTGAAATAACATTTGCTGGGATTTCAGGAGATTTGTAGTTTTTTGGAAGCTGGGCGAGCCCTTTCAATGAAAGTGACTTTAGCCAGTCTCTGCCTTGGGCTATATCAATAACAAACAAACCATAGAGATAGAACTTGGAACTACTTTATTGTGCCAAGTTTCAAAGAGCTAGCACAAACTGTGATTGATTTAGAGTTCAAACTACATGTATCCATATAGGAGAAAACAGAGTGAAACCTCAAAATAAAAACGGTTACTGCAAACGAATGGTTTCACCTAGAAGAACGAAATTTGGGGAGCCAAGTGGGACTGGTGTACTGATCATTACCTGAAAGTATCATCAAGATTGGGTAAAAAAAACATTTGCTGAGATTCCAGGAGATTCGTAGTTTTTAGAAGCTGGGCAATCCCTTTCAATGAAAGTGATTTTCGCCAGTCTCTGATTTGGGCTACATCAATAGCAAACAAACCATAGAGATAGAATTTGGCACTACTTTATTGTGACAAGTTTCAAAGAGCTAGCACGAACCGTGTTTGATTTAGAGTTCCAAATACATGTATTCATATAGGAGAAAACAGAGTGAAACCCCCAAATGAAATAGGTAACTGCAAACGAACGGTATAACCTAGAAGAACGAAATTGGTGAGCCAAGTGGGACTGGTCTACTGATCATTACCTGAAAGTATCATGAAGATTAAGTGAAAAAAAATTTCCTGAGATTCCTGGAGATTCGTAGTTTTTTGGAAGCTGGGCAAGCCCTTTCAATGAAAGTGATTTTGGCCCATCTCTGCTTTAGGCTACATAAATAGCAAACAAACCATAGAGATAGAACTTGGAACTACTTTATTGTGCCAAGTTTCAAAAAGCTAGAAAAAACTCTGGTTGATTTAGTGTTCCAAATACATGTATCCATATAGGAGAAAACAGAGTGAAACCTCAAAATGAAAACGGTTACTGAAAACCAACGAGTTAACCTAGAAGAACGAAATTTGGTTAGCCAAGTGAGATTGGTGTCCTGATCATTACCTGAAAGTATCATCAAGATCGGGTAAAAAAACATTTGCTGAAATTCCAGGAGATTGGTAGTTTTTTGGAAACTGGGCAAGCCCTTTCAATGAAAGTGATTTTCGCCAGTCTCTGCTTTGGGCTACATCAATAGCAAACAAACCATAAAAATAGAACTTAGAACTACTTTATTGTGCCAAGTTTCAAATAGGTAGCACAAAGCATGTTTGATTTAGAGTTCCAACTACATGTATCCATATAAGAGAAAAAAGACTGGAACCTCCAAATGAAAACGGTTACTGCAAAAGAACGGTTTAACCAAGAAGAACAAAATTTGGTGAGCCAAGTGGGATTCCTGTACTGATCATTACATGAAAGTATCATCAAGATTGGGTGAAAAAATATTTGCTGAGATGTCAGGGGATTCGTAGTTTTTTGAGAGCTGGGCAAGCCCTTTCAATGAGAGTGATTTTCGCCAGTCTCTGCTTTGGGCTACATCAATAGCAAATAAACTATAAAGATAGAACTTGGAACTACTTTATTGTGCCAAGTTTCAAAGAGCTAGCACAAACCGTGTTTGATTTAGAGTTCCAACTACATTTATCCATATAGGAGAAAACTGAAACCTCGAAATGAAAACTGTTACTGCGAATGAACGGTTTAACCTAGAAGAACGAAATTTGGTGAGCCAAGTGGGAGTAGTCTACTGATCATTACCTGAAAGTATCATGAAGATTGGGTGAAAAAACATTTCCTGAGATTCCTGGAGATTCGTAGTTTTCTGGAAGCTGGGCAAGCTCTTTCAATGAAAGTGATTTTCGCCCGTCTCTGCTTTCGGCTACATCAATAGCAAACAAACCATAGAGATAGAAATTGAAACTATTTTATTGTGCTAAGTTTCAAAAAGCTAGCATAAACCGTGTTGATTTAGAGTTCCAAAAACATGTATCCATATAGGAGAAAACAGAGTGAAACCTCAAAATAAAAACGGTTACTGCCAACGAGCGGTTTCGACTAGAAGAGAGAAATTTGGTGAGCCAAGTGGAACTGGTGTACTGATCATTATCTGAAAGTATCATCAAGATTTGGTGAAAAAACATTTGCAGAGATTCAAGAAGATTCGTATTTTTTTGTAAGCTGGGCAAGCCCTTTCAATGAAAGTGATTTTCGCTAGTCTCTACTTTGGGATACATCAATAGCAAACAAACCATAGAGATAGAACTTGGAACTACTTTATTTTGCCAAGTTTCAAAAGCTAGCACAAACCGTGTTTGATTTAGAGTTCCAACTACATGTATCCATATAGGAGAAAACAGAGTGAAACCTCAAAATGAAAACGGTTACTGCAAACGAACGGTATAACCTACAAGAACGAAATTTGGTGAGCCAAGTGGAACTGGTGTACTGATCATTACCTGAAAGTATCATCAAGTTTGGGTGAAAAAACATTTGCTGAGATTTCAGGAGATTCATAGTTTTTTGGAAGCAGGGCAAGCCCTTTCAATAAAAGTGATTTTCGCCAGTCTCTGCTTTGGGCTACAACAATAGCAAACAAACCATAGAGAAGAATTTGGAACTACTTTATTGTGCCAAGTTTCAAGGAGCTAGCACAAACCATGTTTAATTTAGAGTTCCAAATACATGTATCCATATAGGCGAAAAAAGACTAGAACCTCCAAATGAAAACGGTTACTGCAAACGAATGCTTTAACCAAAAAGAACGAAATTTGGTGAGCCAAAGTGGGACTTGTGTACTGATCATGACCTGAAAGTATCATCAAGATTGGGTGAAAAAACAATTGCTGAGATTCCAGGAGATTCGTAGTTTTTTGAGAGCTGGACAAGCCCTTTCAATGAGAGTGATTTTCGCCAGTCTCTGCTTTGGGCTACATCAATAGCAAACAAACTATAAAGATAGAACTTGGAACTACTTTATTGTGCCAAGTTTCAAAGAGCTAGCACAAACCGTGTTTGATTTAGAGTTCCTACTACATTTATCCATATAGGAGAAAATAGACTGAAACCTCGAAATGAAAACGGTTACTGCAAATGAACAGTTTAACCTAGAAGAACGAAATTTGGTGAGCCAAGTAATATTGGTGTCCTGATAATTACCTGAAGTATCATCAAGATTGGGTGAAAAAACATATGCTGATTCAATAAGATTCGTAGTTTTTTGAAAGCTGGGCAAGCCCTTTCAATGAAAGTGATTTTGCCAGTCTCTGCCTTGGGCTACGTCAATAGCAAACAAACCATAGAGATAGAACTTGAAACTACTTTATTGTGCCCAGTTTCAAAAGGATAGCACAAACCGTGTTTGATTTAGAGTTCCAACTATATGTATCCATATTGGAGAAAACAGAGTGAAACCTCAAAATGAAAACGGTTACTGCAAACGAACGGTTCAACCTAGAAAAATGAAACTCGGTGAGCCAAGTGGAACTGCTATACTTATCTTTATCTGAAAGTATCATGAGGATTGGGTGAAATAACATTTGCTGAGATTTTAGGAGATTTGTATTTTTTTGGAAGCTGGGCGAGCCCTTTCAATGAAAGTGACTTTAGCCAGTCTCTGCCTTGGGCTATATCAATAACAAACAAACCATAGAGATAGAACTTGGAACTACTTTATTGTGCCATGTTTCAAAGAGCTAGCACAAAGTGTGATTGATTTAAAGTTCAAACCACATGTATCCATATAGGAGAAAACAGAGTGAAACCTCAAAATAAAAACGGTTACTGCAAAGGAACGGTTTAACCTAGAAGAACGAAATTTGGGGAGCCAAGTGGGACTGGTGTACTGATCATTACCTGAAAGTATCATCAAGTTTGGGTGAAAAATCATTTGCTGAGATTCCAGGAGATTCGTAGTTTTTAGAAGCTGGGCAATCCCTTTCAATGAAAGTGATTTTCGCCAGTCTCTGCTTTGGGCTACATCAATAGCAAACAAACCATAGAGATAGAATTTGGCACTACTTTATTGTGATAAGTTTCAAAGAGCTAGCACGAACCGTGTTTGATTCAGAGTTCCAACTACATGTATTCATATAGGAGAAAACGGAGTGAAACCCCCAAATGAAATAGGTAACTTCAAACGAATGGTTTAACCTAGAAGAACGAAATTTGGTCAGCGAAGTGGGACTGGTCTACTGATCATTACCTGAAAGTATCATGAAGATTAAGTGAAAAAAAATTTCCTGAGATTCCTGGAGATTCGTAGTTTTTTGGAAGCTGGGCAAGCCCTTTCAATGAAAGTGATTTTGGCCCATCTCTGCTTTAGGCTACATAAATAGCAAACAAACCATAGAGATAGAACTTGGAACTACTTTATTGTGCCAAGTTTCAAAAAGCTAGAAAAAACTCTGGTTGATTTAGTGTTCCAAATACATGTATCCATATAGGAGAAAACAGAGTGAAACCTCAAAATGAAAACGGTTACTGAAAACCAACGAGTTAACCTAGAAGAACGAAATTTGGTTAGCCAAGTGAGATTGGTGTCCTGATCATTACCTGAAAGTATCATCAAGATCGGGTAAAAAAACATTTGCTGAAATTCCAGGAGATTGGTAGTTTTTTGGAAACTGGGCAAGCCCTTTCAATGAAAGTGATTTTCGCCAGTCTCTGCTTTGGGCTACATCAATAGCAAACAAACCATAAAAATAGAACTTAGAACTACTTTATTGTGCCAAGTTTCAAATAGGTAGCACAAAGCATGTTTGATTTAGAGTTCCAACTACATGTATCCATATAAGAGAAAAAAGACTGGAACCTCCAAATGAAAACGGTTACTGCAAAAGAACGGTTTAACCAAGAAGAACAAAATTTGGTGAGCCAAGTGGGATTCCTGTACTGATCATTACATGAAAGTATCATCAAGATTGGGTGAAAAAATATTTGCTGAGATGTCAGGGGATTCGTAGTTTTTTGAGAGCTGGGCAAGCCCTTTCAATGAGAGTGATTTTCGCCAGTCTCTGCTTTGGGCTACATCAATAGCAAATAAACTATAAAGATAGAACTTGGAACTACTTTATTGTGCCAAGTTTCAAAGAGCTAGCACAAACCGTGTTTGATTTAGAGTTCCAACTACATTTATCCATATAGGAGAAAACAGACTGAAACCTCGAAATGAAAACTGTTACTGCGAATGAACGGTTTAACCTAGAAGAACGAAATTTGGTGAGCCAAGTGGGAGTAGTCTACTGATCATTACCTGAAAGTATCATGAAGATTGGGTGAAAAAACATTTCCTGAGATTCCTGGAGATTCGTAGTTTTCTGGAAGCTGGGCAAGCTCTTTCAATGAAAGTGATTTTCGCCCGTCTCTGCTTTCGGCTACATCAATAGCAAACAAACCATAGAGATAGAAATTGGAACTATTTTATTGTGCTAAGTTTCAAAAAGCTAGCATAAACCGTGTTGATTTAGAGTTCCAAAAACATGTATCCATATAGGAGAAAACAGAGTGAAACCTCAAAATAAAAACGGTTACTGCCAACGAGCGGTTTAGACTAGAAGAGAGAAATTTGGTGAGCCAAGTGGAACTGGTGTACTGATCATTATCTGAAAGTATCATCAAGATTTGGTGAAAAAACATTTGCAGAGATTCAAGAAGATTCGTATTTTTTTGTAAGCTGGGCAAGCCCTTTCAATGAAAGTGATTTTCGCTAGTCTCTACTTTGGGATACATCAATAGCAAACAAACCATAGAGATAGAACTTGGAACTACTTTATTTTGCCAAGTTTCAAAAGCTAGCACAAACCGTGTTTGATTTAGAGTTCCAACTACATGTATCCATATAGGAGAAAACAGAGTGAAACCTCAAAATGAAAACGGTTACTGCAAACGAACGGTATAACCTACAAGAACGAAATTTGGTGAGCCAAGTGGAACTGGTGTACTGATCATTACCTGAAAGTATCATCAAGTTTGGGTGAAAAAACATTTGCTGAGATTTCAGGAGATTCATAGTTTTTTGGAAGCAGGGCAAGCCCTTTCAATAAAAGTGATTTTCGCCAGTCTCTGCTTTGGGCTACAACAATAGCAAACAAACCATAGAGAAGAATTTGGAACTACTTTATTGTGCCAAGTTTCAAGGAGCTAGCACAAACCATGTTTAATTTAGAGTTCCAAATACATGTATCCATATAGGCGAAAAAAGACTAGAACCTCCAAATGAAAACGGTTACTGCAAACGAATGCTTTAACCAAAAAGAACGAAATTTGGTGAGCCAAGTGGGACTTGTGTACTGATCATGACCTGAAAGTATCATCAAGATTGGGTGAAAAAACAATTGCTGAGATTCCAGGAGATTCGTAGTTTTTTGAGAGCTGGACAAGCCCTTTCAATGAGAGTGATTTTCGCCAGTCTCTGCTTTGGGCTACATCAATAGCAAACAAACTATAAAGATAGAACTTGGAACTACTTTATTGTGCCAAGTTTCAAAGAGCTAGCACAAACCGTGTTTGATTTAGAGTTCCTACTACATTTATCCATATAGGAGAAAATAGACTGAAACCTCGAAATGAAAACGGTTACTGCAAATGAACAGTTTAACCTAGAAGAACGAAATTTGGTGAGCCAAGTAATATTGGTGTCCTGATAGTTACCTGAAGTATCATCAAGATTGGGTGAAAAAACATATGCTGATTCAATAAGATTCGTAGTTTTTTGAAAGCTGGGCAAGCCCTTTCAATGAAAGTGATTTTGCCAGTCTCTGCCTTGGGCTACGTCAATAGCAAACAAACCATAGAGATAGAACTTGAAACTACTTTATTGTGCCCAGTTTCAAAAGGATAGCACAAACCGTGTTTGATTTAGAGTTCCAACTATATGTATCCATATTGGAGAAAACAGAGTGAAACCTCAAAATGAAAACGGTTACTGCAAACGAACGGTTCAACCTAGAAAAATGAAACTCGGTGAGCCAAGTGGAACTGCTATACTTATCTTTATCTGAAAGTATCATGAGGATTGGGTGAAATAACATTTGCTGAGATTTTAGGAGATTTGTATTTTTTTGGAAGCTGGGCGAGCCCTTTCAATGAAAGTGACTTTAGCCAGTCTCTGCCTTGGGCTATATCAATAACAAACAAACCATAGAGATAGAACTTGGAACTACTTTATTGTGCCATGTTTCAAAGAGCTAGCACAAAGTGTGATTGATTTAAAGTTCAAACCACATGTATCCATATAGGAGAAAACAGAGTGAAACCTCAAAATAAAAACGGTTACTGCAAAGGAACGGTTTAACCTAGAAGAACGAAATTTGGGGAGCCAAGTGGGACTGGTGTACTGATCATTACCTGAAAGTATCATCAAGTTTGGGTGAAAAATCATTTGCTGAGATTCCAGGAGATTCGTAGTTTTTAGAAGCTGGGCAATCCCTTTCAATGAAAGTGATTTTCGCCAGTCTCTGCTTTGGGCTACATCAATAGCAAACAAACCATAGAGATAGAATTTGGCACTACTTTATTGTGATAAGTTTCAAAGAGCTAGCACGAACCGTGTTTGATTCAGAGTTCCAACTACATGTATTCATATAGGAGAAAACGGAGTGAAACCCCCAAATGAAATAGGTAACTTCAAACGAATGGTTTAACCTAGAAGAACGAAATTTGGTCAGCCAAGTGGGACTGGTCTACTGATCATTACCTGAAAGTATCATGAAGATTAAGTGAAAAAAAATTTCCTGAGATTCCTGGAGATTCGTAGTTTTTTGGAAGCTGGGCAAGCCCTTTCAATAAAAGTGATTTTGGCCCATCTCTGCTTTCGGCTACATCAATAGCAAACAAACCATAGAGATAGAACTGGGAACTACTTTATTGTGCCAAGTTTCAAAAAGCTAGAAAAAACCGTGGTTGATTTAGAGTTCCACATACATGTATCCATATAGGAGAAAACAGAGTGAAACCTCAAAATGCAAACG